>NC_060280.1:74213653-74290329 GCF_021613505.1 Equus quagga | reverse complement strand
GTTACTGTCACCCCTCATTTCACAGACAGGGACACAGGCACAGAGAAGTTCAGTCACTTGCCCAGAATCCCACGACTGGTAAGTGACAGGGCGTGGAGAGGTTTAGAGGAAAAGACGCAGGCAGAGTGGTCAGTGAATGTTAGCTACTGTTGGATCATCGTCATGATTATTACTATTATTAGTAACAGAAATGGCTCGAGGTCAGTTCTCAGCCTTAATTTGACGGCCGGAAGAAGCCGCTGGACTGGACAGTCAGGCAGAGACCAGGCTGGCTCTGGATTCATCTCTGTGTTTTTGCAGGGAGCTCTTGGCCTCATTAGTAGTCCCTTTCCACAGGCACTGGCCCCCTGCCGATGGGACTCCTGGGACGACAGTTGGATTTAGATCCCGTGCAGTGGAGAGATTCTCACTTTGGGGACCCGAGCTCATCGTGACTGTCATTACAGCCCGGGTTATTATGCCATTGATATGTGTTTGCTCGTCGTTGAGTGGGCTGTGACACGTGGTTGACAAGTGGCCCTGAGCAGCAGTTGACATGAGAGTGGGGAGCCTGCTGGACCTGGAGAGGCCCAGCTGGTAGAGGAGCCGTGGAGCAGAGGCTGGAGGAGGCTGACCTCTGTCCGGGACTGTGTTCAGCACAGCCGGAGCTCCCACTGGGATCTGCTCAGCACAGAGTCCCGCTGAGAGAGAGAGCTGACTGGCAGTGCACTGTGGCAGGAAGAACAGATTTGGGGTTGGTAGAACCGGATTTGCATTTCAGTGTTGCAGTTTTCTACCTGTGGTCCCGGGGAACTGGGCCTTGTTCCCTGACACTCCGTTTTCCCATCTGCAAACTGACAGCTAACAGCCTGGTGCACAGATGATGATGAAACGAGTCTGTATTTGCAAACACTTGTTCTACTGCAACAGGAGGCCATCAAGCATGGTCTTGATGAGGCTGCGGAGAAGGGGGACCTGGGGTCGAATCCTGGCTCGTTCGCCTCCATGCTGAGTGACCTTGGGTAACTCACTCCACCACTTGGAGCCTCATGTTCTTACACTGGGATAAGACACGCTCCTGCCCAGGGCGGTTGTGATCATTCCTTTAGATGATGCATGCAAGGATCGGTTAGCCCCATGCACGGAACAGAACGTGAGCTCGGCAGGAAGAGGGCATTCTTTTTGTCCATCTGATTCTTATCCACCCAAGCCGGGCACAGAGGGGGCTCTCAGTGAACAGTGGCTCAGTTGCTCGATGCCTTGATGTGTTCTTCAGGAAACAGATGACATCCTCAAAGTGGGCAATTTGAGGAGAGTTTAATTTAAAAATAACACTAAAACATTTAAATAATAAAATAGCCATTAAAATTATTCATACATGGATGATTTACAAATGTGTGGGCGAGACATTGGGAAACCAACCAGGGACAGTGCTGTGAGCCAGGGCTGCGTCAGTGGGGAGCCCTTACCGTCTTGGATTCCTCAAGATGATTGTTCCAGCACTTCTCTTCCTGAGCCATGTGACCGTGTACCGCCTCCATTGGAAGAGGAAGAATGAACATCCCCACTCCACAGGTTGAGGGCTTGGCCATGGGACTTGCTGAGGTCAACCGACTATGAAGGAGGAAGTGATGGGAGCAGAGGCTAGAAATGTGCTTGTGTGGCTTGGCTCACCTCTTGTGCTTCTGTCATTTGTCCTGAGGAGAGCAGGCTCCAGGTATATGACGGCCTCAGAAGGAGGAGACCCTTGGAGCAGATCTGACCCCACCTGGCAGCCTGAACCAAACTGAGCTGGGCCCATCAGAGTCAGAGCTGACCTGCAGACCTGTGAGCAGAAAACCTGATGACTGCTCTGGCAGCCACTGAGATTCTGAGGTTGCTTGTAATGTGGTAAAAACTGACTGATGCCCACCCCCAGAGGAGGAGGGCCTGGGAGTGCAGTTACTGGACTGGGTTGCCTGATAGGAGCTGTGACCCCAGTAGAGAGGAGCCGATGGCTGCCCAAGACTCCCTTCCCTCCTTTCAATCTCCTGCAGCTGCTCCCAATGGAAGACCCAACTCCTGGTGGTGAACAAGGGAGCCGTTGATAGGGCCACTGAAGACCTGCCCCTGGGCCCAGCACATGGTGGAGAAAGGTGGAGTATGGCTATGGAAGGGCCAGTGGAATGATCCAGCGCAATGAAGAAGGAAGGAGTGAGGGGCCAGCCCGGTGGCACAGGGGTTAAATTCACACGTTCTGTTTCAGCGGCCCGGGTCTCGCCGGTCTGGATCCCGGGTGCAGACATGGCACCACTTGGCACGCCATGCTGTGGTAGGCGTCCCATGTATAAAGTGGAGGAAGATGGGCATGGATGTGAGCTCAGGGCCAGTCTTCCTCAGCAAAATGAGGAGGATTGGCAGCAGATGTTAACTCAAGGCTAATCTTCCTCAAAAAAAAAAGAAGGAAGGAGGGCATATGGGCTCTTGGATTCACAAAGTTCTGTGCCAGGGGCTTTGCACAAGGAGCCACGTTAACCTACAGTCCTTGGGGCATCTCCCCTAACTCTTTCCTCAGTCTCCCTGGTTTCTCTTGTCCTGGCCAGTGATCCGGAGCATTCTGTGGGATCTGAAGCTCAGTGGCGTTAGCCAGCAGGACTTCCTTGAACAATCCTACAATTATTTCAGAATTTTTCCCCTCCCCAGTCCATCAGCCAAAGAGGAGGTGTTCCCAAGATTATTACAGTTGAGAGGGAGAATTTGAGGAATATCTTTTGAATGTGTTGCCTCCCACTGTCTTTATCAAAACCACGTGCTGCAAAGTCTTGTTCACGAGACTCCCAATCCCCATCCTGTCCTTCCCAAGTGTCTTGCAGGTCATGACGTCGGCCTCCTTTTCCTTGGACAGGAAGAGTTTAGCACAAAGTGCAGAGCAGGAGTTTTGAAGTCCAATGTAGTGGTGGTAAAGCCCGACTTGCCCTCTTGGCAGCTCAGTGACCTTGGGCAGATGACCTCGCCTGATGCCTGAACCAGGGGAGATAATATCAGCAGCAGGTCCTAGGGCCACTTTGAGCGTTAAATGGCATAGACATTCATGCCCTGAGCACAGTACTTTGTTAATGCTCATGAAACTATTGTTGTTGCTCCACACTTCCCAAAAGAGGTCAGGGTGGACTGGGACTCGGGAAGGGTTGGGGGCACAGAATCCTCTATTGGATGCCATAACACTCGGTGACCCACCCCTGGTATTGGGAAGACCATGTCCAGTTCTTCCATCTGCAGAATTCCATGAGCTCCCGCAAAAGCAAAATTGCTCTCCTTTCCAGGCAGGCAGGAGCTGGGGCATCCCTCAGCCTTCCAGGGCTGTGGGCTGCACTGCACAGGGGATTTTTCTTTGACTCAGCCATTGGTGGTCTGGTGCCATCCACCTATTAAGCAGCCATTCAGCTGACTCCAATCTGGAGCAGTAGGTATCTGCCAATCCCCATAATATCTAGGGATTTGTGAATTCTTAAATCTGAATATGCCTTTACAGGTATCAATTCAGTGGTGAATGCAGGCCAGCCTGATTCTTGTAGATAAGTGATATGTATAATATAAGATGATTGAAGAGGAAAAATAGAGAATGTCTAGGAAGCTATTCAGATGAGGACCAGCTATTGTCTGTTTTCACCCACCTGTCTCACTCCCACCACATCTGCCACCAATCCAGCCATCCAGTCGTCACTCCACCCACCACCCACTGCATATTCCACTTTATACCCACCCCATTCTCCATCGCTCCATTCCTTAACCCGCCCCATGCCCCCTTCAAAACCACCCACTCACCTCATTCACCCATCCATCCATTCATTCACTACCCATACCCTGACACAATCCATCATCCCACTCATCCATCATCCATTCCAGTCGTCCCTCTCTCCATTCATTCACCTCAACCAACCATCCGTCTATCCATCCATCCACTAACCACCCACCCTCAGCCCCATCCCATCCATTCACCATCGATCCAGACATCCACCACTCACCCAGCCTATCCAGCCATTTAGCAAACATTTATTAATTACTCATTATGTGCCAGGGCTTGTGTGATAGACCATGGGCACATGTAACTAAGACATCCTTTTCCCAAGAACCTCTCTATCCACTGTGCAAGAGATAGACTCTAAAATAAAAAGACATACTAGATCGAGGGGAGTGATGTCAGTGTCATGGTGGACTGAACTTGCCTAAGGCTCTCTCCCCTCCAACATACAACAAAAAGGGGCATCCATACTCCAAAAGAAGACTCCCTAACACAACAGGAAATCGTCAGAGAGACCTGCAGCCACACCATGGAGGGCAGAGAGCCTGGAGCCCCCTCAGAGGAGCTGGAATGGAGTAAGAGAGAAATTCACTCCCTCACCTAAAGACTGCGATTACTGCCGTGGGAGAATCCATGAGGGAAAGAGTAGGGGAGGGGCTGCTTGTTCATGGGATCACCCAGGAATCCCACAGGACCTTGCAGCCTAGATGGCAACCCTCTAACAAGGCAAAAACTTTGATGGAGACCTCATCAAGCCAACACCCCAGGAAACCAGATATCAAGAGCTGATCAAGAAAACCCCGAGAGCACACAGGAGATAGCATTCTACCCCAACCCACCCTGCACTGCTCAACTCTTTGGGATCTCAGCAGAGGGCAGAGGCTCAGAATACCCAGAAGTCGACCCCCCACCCAGTGGCTATAGGCTGTAAATGCAACTGAATAATGTCAGAATGAGAAAGACCCATCCTACAAACATCAGACACTACATCAAATCTCCAGACCAGAAAGAAAACAACAAACACCCAGAACTCAGTCCTGAGGACACAGAAATATGTAAGCTAAATGACAATGAATTCAAAATAGCTGCCATCAAAAAACTCAACGAGGGAAAAGAGAATGTAGAGAAACAATTCAACAAGTTCAGGAGCTACTTCACAAGAGATTGCAATAGTAAAGAAGAATCAATCAGAAATATTAGAGATGAAAGACACAATGGAAGAGAGAAAACAAAATATGGATGCCCTGAATGCTCAAGTGGACATCATAGAGGAGCGTATCACCATAATCGAAGACAGGCATGTTGAAATGCTCCACACAGAGGAGAAGAGAGAACTGAGACTAAAAGTAAATGAAGAAAGTCTCCGAGAAATATCCAACTCAATTAGGAACTGCAACGTAAGAATTATAGGTATTCAAGAAGGTGAAGAGAAGCAGAATGGAGCCAAAAGCTTGTTCACAGAAACCATAGCAGAGAACTTCCCAAATCTAGGGAAAGAGAGGGAAATCTGTGTGGGAGAAACTTCCAGATCTCATAGATTTGTCAATGTAAAAAGACCTACTGCAAGACACATAGTAGTAAAGCACACAAAAATAAATGACACAGAAAAAATACTAAGGGCAGCAAGGCAGATGAAAATGACCTACAAAGACTCTCTATCAGTCTTTCAGCAGATTTCTCTGCAGAAACCTGGCAAGCTTGGAGAGATTGGAATAACCTATTTAAAACTTGAAAAGACAAGAATCTTCAGCCAAGAATATCTATCCAGCAAAAATATCCTTCAGATATGATGGAGAAATTAAATCTTTCCCAGAAAAACAAAAGCAAAGGGGCTTTGTAACCATGAGACCCCCCCCCCTCGCCCTCATACCTGAAAAAAGAAAAAAAGTGAGAAAGCGGTCACAAAACATAGAGTAAGGAGATAAATAGGTAGACAGAATCAGAATAGGATAGCAAATATTCAGCTATAGCATTAGGCTAAAGGGAAGGAAAACACCAACCACAAGACAATCTTGTCACTTTAAGCACAAATTCACAACACAAGTTGGAATAAAATATGAGAAAAATAACTTAAGAGGGGAGGAGGAAAGGGACTGAATTGGTTTAGACTAAGGCAATAAGAAGTCATCAGAAAATGGAGTATATTATACATGAGATTCTGAATACAAACCTCAGGGTAACCACTAAACCAAAAAGCAGAACAGAGACACAAAAAAGAAATAAGGAGAAAACAAAGAAACACATCGTAATAAACTTCATAGTTCAATGGGTAGACCAAAACACACAAGATGAGAAACAAAGGAAATGCAGAAAAACCAGAAAATGAATGATATAATGACAGTATTAAGCCCTCATACATCCATAATCACCCTAAAAGTAAAGGGATGGAATTCTCCAATAAAAAGACACAGAGTGGCAAGATGGATTAAAGACAAGACCCAACAATTTGGTGTCTCCAGAAAACACATCTCAACTCCAATGACAGACACAGGCTCAGAGTGAAGGGTGGAAGACAATACTCCAAGCTAATGGCAAACGAAAGAAAGCAGGTGTCGCAATACTCATATCAGACAAAGTAGACTTCAAGATAAGACAAGTAAAGAGAGACAAAGAGGGGCAGTATACAATGATCAAAGGAACACTCCATCAAGAAGAAATAATGCTTGTAAATATCTATGCACCCAACACAGGAACACCAAATTTCATAAAGCAACTATTAACAAACCTAAAGAAGTTATTGATAATAACACAATAATAGTAGGGGACCTCAACACCCCACTCACATCAATGGATAGATCATCAAGACAGAAAGTCAACAAGGAAACAGTGGAATTACATGAAAAGCTAAACCAGTTGGACTTAATAGACATATATAGAACACTTCATTCAAAAAAAGCAGAATACACATTCTTCTCAAGTGCGCACAGAATATTCTCAAGGATAGACCATATGTTGGGAAACAAGGCAAACCTCTATAAATGGCAAAAGATTGAAATAATAACAAGCATCTTTTCCAATCTTAATGCTATAAAGCTAGAAATGAATTACCAGAAGAAAGCTGAGAAAGGCACAAAGATCTGGAGACTAAACAACATGCTATTGAACAAGCAATGGATCAATAAAGAAATAAAGGAGAAATCAAAAATATCTGGAGACAAATAAAAATGATAACCTACCATACCAACTCATATGGGATGCAGCAAAAGCCTTATTAAGAGGGAAATTCATAGCAATACAGGCTCACCTTAACAAACAAGCAAAATCCCAAATAAGCAATCTCAAATTACACCTAACTGAATTAGAAAAAGAAGAACAAACAAAGCCCAAATTCAGCAGAAGGAGAGAAATAATAGAAATCAGAGCAGAAATAAATGCTATTGAAACAAAAAAGCCAGTAGAAAGGATCAATGAAACAAAGAGCTGGCTCTCTGAGAAGATAAATAAAATCGACAAACCCCTAGCCAGACTTAGAAAGAAAAAAGGAGAGAAAGCTCAGATAAAGAAAATCAGAAATGAAAGAGGAGAAATAACAACAGACGCCACAGAAATACAACAGATTATAAGAGAGTACTACAGAAAACTCTATGCCAACAAAATGGATAACCTAGAGGATATGGATAAATTCTTAGACTCCCAAAGCTGAGTCAAGAAAAAACAGACAATCTGAATAGACCAATCAGAAGTAAAGAGATTGAAACAGTAATCAAAAGCATCCCAAAGGAGAAAATCCCGGGACAAGATGGCTTTCCTGGGGAATTTTACCAAACTGTCAGAAAGGATTTAATATCCATCCTTTTCAAGCTATTCCAAAAAATTAGGGAAGATGGAGGACTTCCTAACACATTCTGTGAGGCCAAAATCACTCTGATACCAAAGCCTTACAAGGACAGCGCAAAAAAGAACTACAGGCCAGTATCGCTGATGAACATAAATGCAAAAATCCTCAACAAAATTTTAGCAACCCGAATTCAGCAATACATCAAAAGGATCAGACATCATGATCAAATGGGATTCATACCAGGGACACAGGGATGGTACAACATGCGCAAATCAATCAACGTGATACACCACATCAACAAATTGACGAATACAAACCACATGACCATCTCAATAGATGTTGAGAAAGCATTTGACAAGATCCAACAGCCATTTATGGTAAAAACTCTTAACAAAATGGGGATAGAAGGAAATTACCTCAACATAATGAAGGCCATATATGACAAACCCACAGCCAACATCATACTCAGTGGGCAAAACTGAGTGCCGTCCCCCTGAGAACGGGAACAACAAGGATGCCCTCTATCACCACTCTTATTCAACATAGTACTGGAAGTTTGGGCCAGAGCAATTAGGCAAGAGAAAGGAATAAAAGGAATCTAAATAGGGAGTGAAGAAGTGAAGCTCTCACTGTTTGCAGATGACATGATCTTAGATATAGAAAACCCCAAAAATTCCGCTGGAAGACTAATAGAAATAATTAACAACTACAGTAAAGTCATCACAGGGTACAGGCTCAACTTACAAAAATCAGTTGCAGTTATATACTGCAATGACAAACTTACAGAAAGAGAACTCAAGAATGCAATTTCATTTACAATCACAACTAAAAGAATACAGTACCTAGGAATAAATTTAACCAAGGAGGCGAAGGACTTATAAAATGAAAACTATAAGACATTACTGAAAGAAATTGATAGTGACATAGAAAGATGGAAAGAGATTCCTTGCTCATGGGTTGGAAGAATAAACATAGTTAAAATGTCCATACTACCCAAAGCAATCTACAAATTCAGTGCAATCCCAATCAGAATCCCAATGACATTCTTCACGGAAATAGAACAAAGAACCCTAAAATTCATATGGGGCAACCAAAGACCCCGAATTGCTAAGGCAATCCTGAGAAAAAACAAAGCTGGAGGTATCAAAATCCCTGACTTCAAAACAAAGCCATAGTAATCAAAACAGCATGGTACTGGTACAAAAACAGGCACACAGATCAATGGAACAGAACTGAAAGACCCGAAATCAAACCACACATCTACGGACAGCTAATCTCAACATAGATGCCAAGAACATACAGAGAAAACATAGTCTCTTCAATAAATGTTGTTGGGAAAACTGGACAGCCACATGCAAAAGGATGAAGGTAGACCATTATCAGGTTGTTAGGTTCCTCCCTCAGACCAGCAAGAGGGGGATTTAACCCATCTGGGTCAGACCCCCTGGAGGGGAGACAGATTGTGCTGCTCCTGATGCCCCTGGACCCCTGCCCTATTGCTGGGTTCTCTGAAGCTGGGACCCTGGCTGCTGGTCCGTGTCACCCCCACACCCACCCCAGGCATGCCCTCTTCTGTGAAGAGACTGAGACTGACCAGGCCCTCAGGTGCCTGCATGGTGCCCCCAAGAGGCCTGCTGTTGATCCCCTGAGATCGTGCAGGGGAGGCTGCACATCCTGGCCTGGCTGCTTGACCACTCTGTGCAAGCAGAGTGGCTGAAATGGACTTCTCTGCTGGGCTCTCTATGAAGCTCAAAGGACCTCGTTTGGTTGAACTCAAATAGGGCTACTCGGACACGTATTAAAATTAAACTGTCAAAAGACAAAGACAGAAAAAGAATTTTGAAAGCAGCAAGAGAAAAGAGAGAAGTTACACACAAGGGACTCCCCCATAAGACTATGAGCAGATTCCCCAACAGAAACTTGTCAGGCCAGGATAGAATGGGATGATATATTTAAAAGATGAAGAGAAAGAAAAACTGTTAACCAATAATTCTATCCTTGGCAAAGCTGTCCTTCAGAAATTAAGAGAGATGAATTTCCTGAACAAAAAGAAGCTGAGGGAGTTCACCACAACTAGAGCTGCCTTACAAACTCCCTTTAGAACTGCTAAAGGGAGTTATTTGAGTGGAAGTGAAAAGACACTAATTAACATCATAAAAACATAAGAAGGTAGCATAAAACTCACTAATAATGTAAATATATAGTCAAAGTTAGATTTTTTTAATATGGTAATGATGGTGGGTAATTCACTTACAATTCCAGTTTAAAAGATTTTAAAAAACCAAATGTAGTAAAAATAACTATAACTCAAGAATCTGTCTCAGTATACAACATTAAAAATACATAAACTGTAACATCAATAACCTAAAATGTGAGGGGGAGGAGAAGTAAAAGTGCAAGCTTTAGGAATGCTCAAAATTAAGGTTTTGTCAATTTAAAATAGTGTATTATAAATGTAAGATAATTTATGTAAGCCTCATGGTGACCACAAGGAAAAAAACTGTAGTAATTACACAAAAGAATATGATTAAGAAGTCAAAGCATACTGATACCAAAAGACTTAAAAACACAAAAATACAAAGGTTAAGAAACAATGAATCTACAAAACAGCCAAAAGGCAATCAACAAAACAACAACAGCAAGTCCTTACCTATCAATAGTTACTTTAAATGTAAATGGATTAAATTCTCCAATCAAAAGACATAATCACTGAATGGATAAAAACACAAGATTCAGTGATATGCTGCCTACAAGAGACTCATGTTAGCCTGAAAGACCTACATAGACTGAGAGTGAAGGGATGGGAAAAGATATCTCAAACAGTAATAGTAACTGAAAAAATTCAGGGATAGCTATGCTTATACCAGACAAAATAGACTTTAAACTAAAAATGGTAAAAAGAGACAAAGAAGATTATTATATAATGATAAATGTGCCAATCTATCAAGAAATATGACAATTGTAAATATTTATGCACAACATTGGAGCACCTAAAGTAAAACCTATTAGTGTTACAAAGAGAAATGTTCAGCAACGCAATAATAGTTAGGAACTTTAATACCCTGCTCTCAACAATAGATAGATTATCCAGACAAAGAATCAATAAAGAAACAGCAGATTTGAACAATGCAATAGACCAAATGGACTTAACAGACTTATACAGAACATTCTATCCAACAAAAGCAGAATTAACATTCTTCTCAAGTACACATGAAAAATTTACTAGGATAGACAATATGTTAGGCCACAAAACAAGCCTTAGTAAATTCAAGAAGATTGAAATCAAGTATCTTCTCTCACCACAAAGTTATGAAACTAGAAATCAGTAATAGTAGGAAAACTGAAAAACTTATGAATACATGGAAATTAAGCAACACTTCCTGAAAAAACAATGGATCAAAAAAGAAACTAAAGAGTCGGCCCCATGGCCTATTGGTTAAGTTCAGTGCACTCCACTTCAGCGGCCTAGGTTCAGTTGCCAGGTGCAGACCTACACCACTCATCGATGGCCATGCTGTGGCAGCGACCCACATACAAAATAGAGGAAGATTGGCAACAGATGCTAGCTTAGGGCAAATCTTCCTCAGAAAACAAAAAAAGGAAATTAAAGGAGGAATAAAAGAAGTATCTTGAGAAAAACGAAAATGGAAACAGAGCATACCAAAACTTATTGAATGTAGCAAAAGCAGTTCTAAGAGGGAAATTTATAGCAACAAATGCCTACACTAAGAAGCAGGAAAGATCTGAAATAAACAATCTAACTCTATGCCTCAAGGAATCAGAAAAATAAGAACAAATGGAGCCCAAAGTTAGCAGAATGAAGGAAGTAATAAAGATAGAGCACAAATAAATGAAATAGAGAACAGGAAAACAATAGAAAAGATTAACAAACTAAGAATTAGCTCTTTGCAAAAATAAATAAAATGGACAAACTTTTAGGTAGACTAACCAAAGAAAAAAGAGAGAGGACCCAAATAAACAAAATTATAAATGAAAAAGGAGACATTACAGCTGACACCACAGAAGAAGAAAGGATCACAAAAGGCTACTATAAAGAACTATAGGTCAACAAACTGGACAATCTAGTAGAAATGGAAAAATTCTTGGAAATATGCAACTTACGAAGACTGAATCAGGAAGAAATAGAAAATCTAGACAGACAAATTGCTAGTAAGGAGATTGAATTAGTAATAAAAAAAAAAATCTCCCAATTAATAAAAGCCCAAGACCAGATGGCTTCACTGGTGAATTTTACCAAACATTTAAGGAAGACTAAATGCCACTCCTTCTCAAACTGTTCCAAAAATTTGTGGAGGAGGGAACACTCCCAGACTCACTTAATGAGGCCACCATTACCCTGATATGAAAGCTAGACAAAGATACTACAATAAAAGAAAACTACAGACCAATATCCTTGATGAATATAGATGCAGACATTCTTAATAAAATACTAACAAGAAGAACCCAGCAGCACATCAAATGGATCATTCACCATGATCAAATTGGATTTATCCCTGGCATTCAAAGATGTTTCAACACATACAAATCAATAAATGTGCTACATCACATTAATAAAATGAAAGAAAAAAATCACATGATCATCTCAATAGATGCAGAAAGAGCACTTGACAAAACTTAACATCAGTTCATGGTAAAAAGTTTTAACAATTTAAGCATAGAAGGTACACATCTGAACAAAATAAAGTCCATATATGACAAACCCACAGCTAACATCATACTCAGTAGTGAAAGCTTGAAAGTTTTCCTCTAAGATCAGGAACAAGACAAGGGTGCCTACTCTCACCACTCTTAGTTAATATAGTACAGGAAGCTCCAGCCAGAGCAATCAGGTAAGAAAAAGAAATAAAAAGCATCAGAATTGGAAAGGAAGAAGTAAAATTGTCTCTCTTTGCAGACGATATTATTTTATATATAGAAAATCCTAAAAGCTCCACCAAAAAGCTGTTAGAGATAACCCATAAGTTCAGTAAAATTGCAGGACACAAAATTAACACACAAAAATCTGTAGTGTTTCTATATACTAACAATGAATTATCTGAAAAAGAAAATGACCCCATTTATAATATCAGCAAAAAAAAAAAAAAAGCGCCAAATACTTGGAAAAACAATTTAACCAAGGAAGTGAAATATGTCTCTACTGAAAACCACAAGACATTGATGAAAGAAATTGAGGAAGACACAAACAAATGGAAAAGTATTCTGTGTTCACCGATTGGGAGAATTAATATTGTCAAAATGTCCATACCACCCAAAGCCATCCATAGATTTAATGCAGTCTCTATCAAGATTCAATGGCATTTTTTACAGAAGTAGATTAAAAAGTCCTAAATTTATATGGAACCTTAAAAGATACTGAATAGCCAAGGCAATCCTCAGAAAGAAGAGCAAAGCAGGAGGCACTATACTTTCTGATTTCAAACTATACTACAAAGCTACAGTAATCAAAACAGTATGGTACTGGGATAAAAATAGACACATAGACAAAGAGAACAGAAGTGAGAGCCCCAAAATAAACCCATGCATATAGATCCAACTAATATTTGACAAAGAAGCCAAGAATACTCAGTGGAGAAAAGACGGTGCTGTGGAGCTATGAAAATTAGATATTCACATGTAAAAGAATGAAACTAGAACCCTATCTTCTGCTCACAAAAATTAACTCAATATGGACTAAAGACTTAAATGTAAGTTGGGAAACGTTAAAACTCCCAGAAAAAACACAGGAGAAAAGCTCATTAACATTGATCTTGGCAATGATCTTTTTTTGGATATGACGCCTAACACACAAGCAACAAAATAACAAATAAACAAATAAGACTACATCAAACTGAAAAGTTTTCTACAAAGCAAAAGAAATGATCAACAAAATGAAAACAACCTATAGAAAGGGAAAAATATTTGCAATCCATATATCTGATAAGGGGTTAATATCTAAATGTATAAAAATTTCATACAACTCAATAGCAAAAAAACAAATAATCCAAGTAAAAAATAGGAAAAAAATCTGAATAGACATTTTTCCAAAGAAGATATACAAATGGCCAACAGGTGCATGAAAAGGTGCTCAATATCACTAATCATTAGGAAAATGCAAAACAAAACTACAGTGAGCTATCACTTCACACTTGTTAGAATGGCTATCATCAAAAAAACAAGAGGTAACAAATGCAGGCAAGGATGTGAAGAAAAGGGAATTTGTGCTAACTGTTGGTGCGATTGTAAATTGCTGCAGCCACTTTGGAAAACAGTATGGAGGTTCCTCAGAAAACTAAAAATAGAACTACCATATGATCCAGCAATCACACTTCTGGGAATCTACCTGAAGGAAACAAAAACACTATGTGGAAGAGATACCTGCACATCCACATTCTTAGCAGCATTATTTACAATAGCCAAGACGCAGAAACAATCTAAGTGTCGATGAAAAATAGATCATAAGTATGAAAAATGGAATAAGTATGAAAAATCGATCATATTAGCAATGAATAATTAGAAAATGAAATTAAAAACACAATATTTACATTAGATCAAGAAATAAAATATTTAGACATAAATCTAACAAAGCATGTACAATTCTTTTGTGAGAAAAACTACAAAATTCTCCCAAAAGGAACCAAGAAATAAACAAGTGGAGAGATATTCCATGTACATGGATAGGAAGGCTCAATATTATCAAGGTGTCAGTTCTTCCAAAATTGATCTATAAATTCAATGCAATCCCAATTAAAACCCCAACAAGTTATTTTGTGGATATTGACAAACTGATTCTGAAGTTTATGTGGAAAAGCAAGAACACAAAACAGCCACCAGGGTATTGAAGGAGAACCAAATCAGAGAAATGACACCACTGACCTAAACACTTACTATAAAACCACAGCAATCGAGGTAGTGTGATATTTGAGAAAGAACAGACAAATAGATCAATGGAACAAATAGATAACACAGAAGTAGACCCACGTAAAAGTAAACTGATCTTTGACAAAGGAGCAAAGAAAATTCAATGTAGAAAGGATAGTCTTTTTAATAAATAGTGCTGGGACAACTGGAGAATCACATGAAAAAATAATCATGTAAATACAGATCTCAAACCTCCTTTAATAAAAATTAATCCAAGCGGAGTCATAGACCTAAATGTAAAATGCCATGCTGTAAAACCTCCAGAAGATAATATAGGAACAGATGTAGGTTACCTTGAGTTAGCTAATGACTTTTTATATACAACACCCAAAGCATGATCCATAGAAGGAAAAAAATGGATGGCATGGATTTTACTGACATTAAAAACCTCTGCAAAAGACACTGTCTAGAGAATGAAAAGACAAGCCACAGACTGGGAAAAAATATTTATGAAACAAATATCTGATAAAGGAGTGGTATCTAAAATAAGCAAAGAACTCTTAAAACTCAACAATAAGAAAACAAACAACTTTATTTAATGTGGGCAAAATAATTCTTACCAAAATTCCAATGGCATTTTTCACAGAAATGGAAAAAACAATCCTAAAATTTGTATGGAAACACAAAAGACCCTAAATAGCCAAAACAATCATGAGGAAGAAGAACAAAGCTGGGGGCATCACACTTCTTGATTTCAAACTATACTGCAAAGTTATAGTAATCAAAACAACATAGTACTGGCATAAAAATAGACACATAGAACAACGGGACAGAATAGAGAATCCAGAAATAAATCCCCACATATATAAACAACTAATATTTGATAAGGGAGCCAAGAATACTCAACAGGGATAATCTTTTCAACAAGTGGTTTTGAAAAAACCGGACAGCCACAGGCAGAAAAATGAAATTAGATCCCTACCCTACAGCATTCACAAAAATTAACCCAAAATGGATTAAAGACTTACACATAGATCTGATGCCATAAAATCCTAGAAGGAAACATAGGAAAGAAGCTCCTTGGTCTTGGTAATGATTTTTTGGATCTGACACCGAAAGCACAAGCAGCAAAAGCAAAAATCAACAAGTTGGACAGCATCAAACTACAAAGTTTCTGCATAACAAAAGAAACAATCAACAAAATGAAAAGCCAACCTATGGGAGAGGAGATAATATTTGCAAACCATAAGTCAGATAAGGGGTTAATATATAAATACATAAAGAACTCATACAACTCAATAACCAAAAAAAAAAATCTGATTTTTAAAAATAGAGGAACTGAACAGATATTTTTTCAAAGAAGACATCCAAATGGCCAAACAGTACATGAAAAGATGCTCAAAATTGGTAATGATCAGGGAGACGCAAATCAAAACCACAATTGAGATGTCACCTCACAACTGTTGGAAGGGTTATCACCAAGAAGACAAAAGATGACCAGTGTTGTTGAGAAGGTGGAGAAAAGAGAACCCTTTGCACTGTGGGTGGAAATGTAAATTGATACAGCTACTATGGAAAACAGTGCGGAGCTTCCTCAAAAAATTAAGACTAGAATTACCATATGATCCAGCAATCCCACTTCTGGGTATAAATCCAAAAAAATGAAATCTAGATCTCAAAGAGATCTCTGCAAGCCCATGTTTATTGCAGCATTATTCACAAAGCCAAGAAATAGAGACAGCCTAAGTGTCGATCAATGGGTGAATGGATTAAGAAAATGTGGCATATAATGGAATATTATTCAGCCATGGGAAAGAGGGAAATCTTGCTATTTGAGACACCATGGACAGACCTTGAGGGCATTATGCTAAGTGAGATGAATCAGACAGAAAAGACAAATATTGTATGATACCTCTTTTAATTGGAATCTAGAAAAGCTGAACTCGTAAAAACAGAGTAGAAGGTGATTACCAGGGGCTAAAGGGTGGGGGATTTTGGAGATGTTTTTTAAGGGTACAAACTTGCAACTAGTGGATAAATAAGTCCTGGAGATCTTAATGCACAGCCTAGTGATTTAGACAACAATACTGTAGTATTGTAGGAGATCTTAATGCACAGTCTAGTGATTTAGACAACAATACTGTAGTATTGTAGGAGATCTTAATGCACAGCCTAGTGATTTAGACAACAATACTGTAGTATAAACTTGAAAGTTGCTAAGAGACTAAATCTTACTTGTTCCCACCACAAAAAAGAAATGATAATTATGTGACCTGACAGAGGTGTTAGCTAACACTGTGGTGGTAATCATATTGCAATAAATATATGTATCGAATCAACACATTGTACACCTTAAATTTACACAATGTTACCTGTCAATTATATATCAATTTAAAAAATGGGCAAAATATCCAAACAGACACCTCACCAAATATGATATGCAGATGGCAAGTAGGTATATGAAAAGATTCTCAACATATTATGTCATTAAGGAATTTAAAACTAAAACAACAGGGAGATACCAATACATGCCAAAATCCAAAACACTGACAACGTCAAATGCTAGTGAAGATGAGATCAGCGGGAACTCTTATTCATTGTTGGTGGAATGCAAACTGGAACAGCCCACTTTGGACGACAGTTTGGTAGGTTTGTTTTTTACAAACTAAACAGACTTACCGTATGACCCAACAATCACACTCCTTGGTATTTACCCAAATTAGCTGAAAACTTACATGCACACAAAAACCTGCACATGGAAGTTTATACTCTTTATGAGCATATATAATAGGCAAAACTTGGAAGTAACCAAGATGTCCTTCAACTGGCGAATGGATAAATAAACTGTGGTACAGCCATACAATCGAATGCTATCCAGAGATAAAAAGAACTGCATTATCAAGCAATGAAAAGACATGCAGGAATCTTTAATGCATGTTACTAATCCAGTCTGAAAAGGCTGCACAGTGTGTGGTTTCAACCATATGACATTCTTGAAAATGCAAAACTGTGGAGATAATAAAAGCATCAGTGATTGCTAGGGGTTTGGGGTGGGAGGGATGAACAGGTCAAGCACAGGAGAGTTTTAAGGCAGTGAAACTATTTTGTATGATATAGTAATGGTGGATACACCATTATACACTTCTCAAAATCCACAGAATTTACAACATCAAGAATGCTATAAACTTTAAGCTATAGAGTTTAATTAATAATAACGTATCGATATTGGCTCATCACCTGTAACAAATGTACCACACTAATGCTAGATTTCAATAATAGAGGAAAGACTATTCAGGAGAGAAGGTCAGGAAGATAAAAGAGAATTCTCTGTATTTTCTGCTCATTTTTCCTATAAACCTACAACTGCTCTAAAAAATGAAACCTATTAATTAAAAAAATAAGAATTATAAAAATAGTAGATCACTTCTAGATATTAATTATGGACTAACAAAGACTAAATCAAGTAGTCTCAGAAATAGCTTCCACTGTATCAGATGGGGTGAAAATTATTTAAAAAGTGCAGCAAGGGGCCAGCCCATAGCCGAGTGGTTAAGTTCGTGAGTTCCACTTCAGCAGCCCAGGGTTTTGCAGGTTCAGATCCTGGGCAGGACCTGGCACTGCTCATCAAGCCATGCCGAGGCAGTGTCCCACATAGCAAAACTAGAAGGACCTACAATACAATATACAGCTATGTACTGGGGGGCTTTAGGGAGAAGAAGAAGAAAAAAATATTGGCAACAGTTGTTAGCTCAGGGCCAATCTTTAAAAAAAAAGTGCAACAAGCTAGAGATGACCAGGAATTGAATAACAATTTCTTTTTTACTTCAGTTTTGGAAGAAATTAAAAAACAATTTGCCTTTACTTGGGCAAGCCTCCAATAAACCAACCTCCCATCTTCAGGGCTAATTGAACTCTCCTGCATGCTTTTACAACTTGATTGTATGAGCTCAAGATGTAATCACTGTTAAGAAAACACTAGTGCATTATATTGATGATAGCAAGATAATTCCTCTCTCAGAAGAGAAAACCAAAGAGGACCTAAGAACTATGGTGACACACATGACTGACTGAGGATGATTAATCAACCTGGTCAAAATACAGAGCTCAGATCAGTCAGTCATATTTGGAGAGATATCTTGGGCCTGGACCACCAGAGACATTCTACAAGCTGTGAAATAAGTTACTGTCTCTGCTGGACCTTACCAATAAGAAAGAGGCAAATTACCTTGAGGGGCACAACACCTTTGGATTTTAGTAGACACATAAAGCATGGTCAGACATTCTGTTAGCCCTATACATTGAGTTACTAGAAAAAAGTTTGAATTGGATTTGGATCCAGGACAAAATGTTTATTAAGATACTTTTAAAGGGCTATAACCCAAGCAGTCCCTTTGGGAATATTTGATCCTAGTGTACAAATGATTTTGGAGGGGTCTGCTACATGGGTGCATGTACACAAGTCTCTGGAAGAACTTAAACACTACCACTCAGTGGCACTCAATGGCATTCACTGGGATTTTGGATGTAGCAACAAGATATAATCTTTTTGAAAGGCAATTGTGGTCCTGTTTTTCAATCATGGTGAAAACAGCTGTGGGGACAGAAGGCTACTAGATAATCCTAAAACCTGAGATACCTGTGATGTCATGGGAAATGTCACATATATTCTCCAGTAAAAACGGGGCAGCTCAACAGAGCTTATTGATAAAATGGAAATGGCATCTATAGGAGCATACCACCAGCCATAGTTTCAGGGGGTTACTCACATTCCTGAGCAGATCACAGCCCTGCTATTAGGGGGAATGTTATGACATGTTGAGGAGCTACAGCTCTATCATTGAGCAGTCTAACCCATATGATTTTCTTCTTGCTAGGACAATTCTGAAATTCCAGAATTGAAAGATATGATGTAGTTTAGAAATCTGCTGTCATTTGCCCTGAAGATGGTCAAGCTTTAGTAAAAGAAGGCAAGGATGCATCCAAGTGATGGATAGAATTGAGAGCAATATATATATGACAATGCAGGTAGAATTGGGTTCTCATCTCAAGGTAATGTCCAGATATTTATAGACCCCAGGTGTTTTCACTGGGGTCCTTCTTTTATTTCCCAACTTAAATAGATCGGATTTAAAATTTCTCTATTAAATCCAAAGATTGTTGTAAGAATTTTAGGGAGATTGGGGAGATATAATCCCTACCAAGTTAAAGAAACTCTTTTTTATGCTAGTTTTTGTTATTGTTGTTTATAAATAAATTTTGAACTTTATTTGAAATGTTTTTTAATGAATTGAGACTATCATATGATTTATTTCCTTTAGTGTCCAGTGTAAAGTGATTGAAAGATCTTCTGTTCAACCATCCTTCCATTCCAAGGAAAATCCCTTATCATGATGTATAATTTTTAACTCCATTTGGAGTAGAGTAACTAATAATTTATTTAGGAATTTCTATTGATATTTATCACTCTTTCATTATAAATATCTCAATTTGGAATTAAAATTATTTGGGACTCATAAAATGACCTGGGTAGATTTAACTTTGCTTCAATCCTCTGCAAAAACTTTCAAAAGGTAGAGATGAACAATTCTTGGAAGATTGGTGGAACTCACATGTAGAGCCATCAGAATCTATTTTAGGTTTTGTTTTGTTTGTATATTTTAGGGAGGGTTTTTCACTGCTATTTCAAAACTTTTAATGTGACTGTTCTACTTAAGAACCATATTCTTTAGCCAATTTTGGAACTTCTTAAAATTTTGCTCAGATGGCTTTAAGTAAATGAACTAAAACAATGAACTGTAATCTTTAGCTGAGAAGCTGTGAGTCCACCTAAAAACTTTCTAGATGGTAAGAGGGGAGGTGTAGGCAGTGAGAGAGACTAAGCCTTTGCCACACAGAGTACAGGCAAGTTACACGTAAAAGGGAGAAGGTGTTGACACCTGTTTTTAGTGCCCCTACACCTACCATCCGGTGCCATTCTGCTCTTTTTTATCAAACAACTTCCCACAAATTCCCACAAAAACCCACTCAAGGAGATCCTTATTGATCACTTGCATCCCCAGGGAGGGGCCTCCAGTGTGTCTTCTCCAAGCAGCCCAAGTCCCAAGGAGAGGCAAACTAAGGCCCAGGAGACCCCAGCCCTGACTGCTGATTCATCTCCCAGCTGTCCTGAGTCACAAACCCCTTCCAGCTTACTCTGGCCAGGTAGGAGGAGGAGTCTGAGAGCATCCCCTTCCCCACTGGCTTTTCCCACACCATTTCCTCAGGTTTCTCCCCCACCCCCAGAGACAGAAAGGGACAACACGAGTTTGGAGGAGTGTCACTCCTGAAGGTTCCCAGGAAGGAAATTCACAAAGCAGCCCTATCACGCCCCAGAATCACTGCCAGTGACCCCAGGGGAGGGAAACCAGAGCATTCACTGCTTACCCTCAAGGACACAAAGAGTAGAAACTGCCTCGCAGCCACCTGTTCACTGCCCGACCCCAGCCCGTGTAAGGCTAAGGTGCCTGGCTCTGGAGCCTGTCCCTGCACCAGGACCTCAGTTCCTGAGGGCGTTGGACAAGCTGTGGGCTGAGGGCCTCTGCTCTGGAGATTCTTGGTAGGGGGAGGGGGGCTGGGAGTCAGATTCCCGACCCCTCCCCACTCCTCCCCTGAAGGAGATGATCTGAGAGGGAAGGCTGGAGCAAGAGCTAAGCTGGTCTAGACAAATCAGGAGTCTGAGGCCTTGTCTGTGGCCTTGTGCCAGGCCACCCAAGAACTATGGACATTCAACATCTGCGTCATATGTATGAACTTACTCTGGAAAATCTATTTTCTTTTAAAAAAATATACATATTTTTTCATATGTGTGTATACTTATCGTGAAAAGACTGATAGGATATACATCAAATTATAGCCATGTTCCTCTCTAATGCTTGGTTTGGGTGGTTTTTTCAATAATTTTTAATTTTATAATAGTTTTAGATCTGAAGAAAAATTTTGTCACCGCTAATGAAAAAATGTTGATATATTGGTTTTAACTAAACTCCATACTGTATTCAGATTTCATTAGTTTCTTGCCTAATGTCTTTCTTTCTTTTTCGAGATTCCACATTTCCTTTATTCATCATGTCTCTTCACCTCCTCTGCACTGTGGCAGTTTCTCAGACTTTCCCTGTTTTTTACAACGTTCAGTTCAAGAGTATAGGACAGGTATTTTTCAGAATGTCACTCAATATGGGTTTTTCTGATGTGTTATTCATGATTATACCTGGGTTATGGTATATAATGTCAACCTACCTTATCACTGATGATATTGACCTTGGGCATCTAACTGAGGAATGTTTGTCAGATTAGTCCTTGTACAGTTACTTTTTCCCCCATTTCCACACTGTACTCTTTGGAGCAAGTCACTAAATGAAGATCCATTGCATGAGTATTTAATTTTTTATTAACATATTTGTATTTTCCAAATTTTTGACACTGTCCCCAGGGTTTCCACTGGTCATTACTGAAGAAGGAGTAATAAAAGGCAAGAGTTTTCTTGGTTTTTGTTTTGTGTTTATTGTTTAATTTCCCTTTTTGTTTTCTAAATTTTTAATTGTGGTAAAAACACATAAATAAAATTTATCATCTTACCATTTCTTGGTGTATAGTTCAGGAGTGTTAAGTATATTCACATTATTGTGAAGCAGATCTCCAGAAGTTTTTCATTTTTCACAACTGAAACTCTATATCCATTAGATATCAACTCCCCATACCCCCCTCTCCCAGCCCCTGGCAACCACCATTCTACCTTCTGTCTCTATGAATTTGACTCCTTGAGGAACCTCATATAAGTGAAATCATATGGTATTTGTCTTTCTAAGACTGGCTCCTTTCACTCAGCGTAATGTCCTCAAGGTTCATCCCTGTTGCAGCATGTGTCAGAATTTTCTTCCCTTTTAAGGCTGATTGATGTTCCTTCATATATTCCACGTTTGGTTTATCCATTCATTGATTGGGGGACATTTGAGTAGCTTACACCTTTTGGCTATTATAAATAATGCTGCTGTGAACATGGGTGGGCAAATGTCTCTTCAAGATGCTGCTTTCAATTCCTTTGGATATATACTCAGAACTGGAATTTCTGGATCATATAGTAATTTTTAATGTTTTGAGGAACCATCGTGCTGTTTTCTATAGTGGCTGTACCATTTCATATTTCCACCAACAGTGCACAATTGTTCCTATTTCTCCACATCCTTGCCAACACTTTTGTTTTCTGTTTTTTTAATATTAGCCATCCTAATAGGTGTGAGGTGACAAAATGTAGTCTTTAAAAAAATAAAAAGCTCTCTCACTGGTCCTTCCTCCAGTACCATGACCCATCCATAGTTCTTTTTGGTGCAACCAGACATAAGTATACTCAGCTTAATATAGGCTGGAATATTTGGGTTGGGTTTTGTTGGGGCTCAGAGCAGGCCACCCCAAAATATCCCACAATAGCATATTGATGATTTTGAATTAAAGTTATCTGAGAAACAAAAAGGGCATCTTGACCCTCCTGTCTCTGTTCCGCATGAAAGTAGGAGATAAATCTCCCATGTGAAATGGGCTCTCCCTGCATGCTTGTCACCAGACCTGGGGATTCAGGGTGAGAAGTCTGAATAAACAAACCTTGCTAATTTACTACCCTAAACCTAAACTCTGCTTAAATTCTTCACTAATTGTGTACCTCAGATCTGAGTTTCTTTGTCCTGTCCTCACAAATTTTTTGTTTCTTTGTGTACAAGTTATATATGCTGCCTGGTTTGTTCACTCTTTGAGCCTCATTTCTATATGGACTCCAATATGTATGTATTAAATTGAGTTTTCTGCTGTTAATCTGGTTTTGTGTCAATTTTATTATTAGTCCAGTCATAAGAACACAAAAAGGAAAAAAGGGAAATTTCCCTGCCCCAACAGTTTCATTGCAATTGATCTCGATGTGGTTCTTTTTTTCCTTTTCTTTCCTTGTCCTTTTTTGGTGAAAATTGTTCCTGAGCTAACATCTGTGGCCAATCTTCCTCTTTTTTCCTCCCCAAAGCCCCAGTACATAGTTGTATATCCTAGTTGTAGGTCCTTCTAGTTCCGCTATGTGGGACGCTGCCTCAGCATGGCTTGAGGAGTGGTGCTAGGTCCACACCCAGGATCCGAACCGGCGAATCCTGGGCCGCCAAAGCAGAGTGCAAGAACTTAACCACTATGCCACTGGGCCGGCCCCTTGATGGGGGTCTTACTGACATTTTAGCATTTAATAACAAGGCTCTGGCTTAGGCTATGCCCCACCTGCCTTCCCTTTTATCTCCTATCTCAGCTCAGATGGAGAGGAGAAATCTATGGAAAATATTTAAATTTGGTATTCTGAAATAAAAGCAGGTTTTTAGATTTTTCTCATGACTTTGAAAATTTTTTAACCTAATAAAAGTCACAGAAAATTAATTTAATTTATTTTTGTTAGTCTTTTCAAGAGAAACATATAATGTTCCTTTTAGCTGTTTTTAAATTGTGAATTGGAAATAGTCAATAAGTAGTAAAAAATACAAACAGGAATCTCCATTTTCCCATAGCAGACAGCAAAGGAAAAGAGAAAGAAAGCTGCTGTGGACAAGAGATGGAAAGAAAAAGAAAGAGGTGGACAAAAAGAGCAGAAAATCAGAAGAAGAGAAAGATGTGTAAATATACATTGCTACAGTTAGAACGAGAGGCTTTTTACATTTAACAAATGTGAAATGCTGAAAAGAAATAAATCTTTCCTTTGCCTAAAAACATTAGGGTCACTCTTCTTATAAAAGATACTATTCTACTTTCTCAAATCTTCCCAAACTTCTTGGAAGTATTGCACACACTCACTATTTCCTCCTGTCATAGTCCATTCATTCCTCAACTCACTGTAATGTGGCTTCTGTGCCACTTCTCCATTGAACCTGCTCAGCCAGTGATCTGCAAGTTGTCACAGAAAACAGATAGTGATGCTCTTTCATCCTGGTTCCCCATCTGTTTCTGTGACCATCACCCATGAATCTTTTTGGAGAATGACCTTCACCCACTTTTTATTTTGTTGGTCTCTAGTGTCTGTGGTTTATCCACTCCTGTTTTTACTCCACTCATTGGAAACCTCTTTAAGTCTCATAACCCAAGCTATCAGTAGATTCTGAGTACATACATAGCATCTAAAGCTGGTGATTCCATCTTTTCTGCCTCAGGACTTGGTACCTTCTTGACCTTTGAGGCCTCTCTGTCCATCTGCCAGTTGGACACACTTTTATGAGTTTTCCACTGACCCCTTCAAACTCCTGATGTATACAATGGAACTCATGACCTCTCTGGGCCCATTGCTGTCACTTCTGAGTTGGTTGGGTTAGAAATCAGATAGCCAGTCAGCCAGCGAAATACAGTGATTGTGAGGGATGAGGAAATGCAAGGTGAGGAGGGCTGATGGTGATTTGCAGAGGTGAATGAGGCAGAGAAATGAAACAAGGGTGAATCGAGAGTATTTGGTGTCAGTGGTAAGGATGTGAAGAGGGGAACTTGGAGGAGATAGAAGGATAAGGTGTGCTCTTCATGTGGAAGCAGACATGGCCAGAGATGCCAGGGACAAGAGGAGAGTAAGTGGACACCACCACTGACAAAGGAATTAGCAGTTAGTTAATCTTCCATTCCCGTCCTTTTCCTTGATATCTATTACAGAAATCTTGACCTTTACAGCAAGAGCTTGAAATCTTCATATCACCAAAATAGAAATTTGAAGGCATACAGCTGTCTGAACAGTCCAATTCAGTATGGTTGTGGTACCATCCATCTGCAAGAGAAGGCAAGTCAGAATCAGTGCCAGAGAAAAATACTTGGACCCCAAAGTAAGAGGATCTTCCTCAACCACACCAAGCCTGGTTTCCAGACTAGGAACACATCCACCTCCCAGAAAGGGCTCCCTCAGGCTAGAGAGCCCCTACACAGTGTCAGGAGTCAAGCACCAGCTCAAGTCAGAAAAGCCTGGCTCAACAGCATTACCTCTCTCACGGAAAAGGAAGAAATCTCTGGTTCTGCATCCAGGTCCTTGTTGCATGGTACAATTGCCCTTACCTCTCAAACAATGACCTTTCTTAAAATTGCTGCAGACCATACATAGTGTGGCTGGAGCTGTGGAAAACGGACATGAAGGCTGATGTCAGTGTTGAATGGACTGTGACTAACGTGGGCTAGGATACTGACAAGGCCAAGGAGTTCAAGGGAAAAACATGACCCCAAATACCTCCTCCACTATGCTCTTAAAGCGTGGAAGTGTTCTTATCAGATCATGTCCATTGACTCTTTAAAGATCTGAGCTTTTGATATAGTGATCTTGATTCCATTAAAAATAAAGTGAAATGTGTCCCTTTAGCTATGGTGACATTATGCAGAACGCAATGAGAGCATCTATACACAGCCACCTGAAGCTAGAAATCTGTTAGAATATGATGGGACATAAGGATTATGCTGGCTCTAAGGTGGGGATGCAGTCTCACAAAATTTTTTACCACACCTCCCCGCAAAAGACATCTGATGTCCAAACATATCTAAGTGACGACAATGTACTTGCTATGGAAATACTGATTCAAGATCAGCCCTTCAGTGACCTGTTCCTGCTACATCACTGCCCTTAGGCTGCTTCTTTATAGAAAGTCTTGAGCAACCATTAGCTCTGCCTCTTCGGGCCATCTCAGACAGCCCCAATGCCCTAAATTTTAGAAGAGCCCCTACCCCCAATTGACACCAAGGGAGTGACTGTCCCCACTCTGAGACCTTGGGCAGGGAACTGAACTCTTTTCCTGGTAGCAGTTGGGGTGAGGGTGGCAGAGAGACCTCAAACCCTTGCTGGTCAGATCATCCTAGAACCTCATCCTTGACCTTGTCCCCACCTCACACCCCTTCCCAAGCTGGTCAGATCATCACCTTAGAACTGCCGCCAGCCTACCTCCATGTCCTCAGCCCCCTTCCCAAGCTAGCCCAGGGCCTCACCCACTCCTTGGAAGAACACAAAAGGGAAGATCCCCAGCAGCAGGAGCAGGAACATGAACTTATCCATCTCAGTCTGGGATGGCAGGAAGATGCGGAGCGTGGCTGGAGCAGGGGAGCGGAGTCTCCAGGCAGGGCTAAGACAGACTGTTCCAGCGTGCAGATGAAAGGAGGCTGGAGAATCTGGACTGAGCTGCTCCTGGGCTGTGGGCAGAAGCTTTCTTTTACACACCTGTCAGAGGGTATTTCACCACCATCCAGGCCCAGGAAATGTTCTCACAGAACCAGCCCCCTTGGACATTCCCGAGAACAAAGGATGTCCCAGGTGACCCCTCTTGTTCCTTTGAAGCTGCCTCCTGATGTGTGGGAGACATGCTGCTTGACCGTATCTCCTGGTCCCCTCAACTGTCCCTGACCCTTTCTTCTCTGGACATCCCACTGTCCAGGGGCTTCTAATGTGGTCAGGGCTTGGCTAAAATACCCATTTCCTCTGAGTTCAATGTCCTCTATGTCACCTCCCCTCCAGTCTTATGGCCTGAGCCAGTCAACCACCTGGGCTTACACCCTGCCTCAGGGCTCAGGATGTGTCCATCACTGGTGCAGTCCATGCCTTTGCTTCCCCTTTCTCCCTCCCTCTGTTCGTGCTCGTAGTTAGGACCATGGCCTTCTGCTAAATAAAATCATTCATGACATTTGTTAAAGACAGTAAGGTAGACTTTATTTGAGAGGACAGCTATAGTGTGGTTTTGTTGTAGGGGAGAGAGATCGGACTCAACTCTAAATACAACAAGGACAAGTGAAGATTTATAGCCCAGGAGCAGAGTGGGGGTCAGTGATGCAAAATTACCAAGAGGAAACATCAAGCTTATGGGAATTCTTGCCAGGTTGAGTCAACAGAATTCTTGCTGAAGGCAGGTCAAGGTGATGAGAAACAAAGGGTTGGAGATGAAGAATTTGATCACATGTCAAGGGGAAGGCTTTTTACTAAACTAATTCAGCAGGCTTCTTGCTAAAACTAGACTAAATGTGTCAAGGACAGGGCCCAAGGTCAGGACCTAGTCTGAAAGAGTACTCAGAGGAGCTTGACTCAAGTTTGGTGAAAGTAGAGAGTTTTTGTCAACAGGCAGTAGTAAATCGGCACAGGTAATTTCGTAAAAGAGTAGTTATAATAACATTTATGTAGTATTTTCTGTAAACTAGCTTCTACATCTGCTGCTACCAAGCAATACACAATTTAAGGTAAATCTTCAGCCTGTCATAAATACATCAAATATACAGCAAATATTATCCAAACAACAAAAGTAATAGATACCAACAAAAGTGATAGAGATAGATAGATGGTTAGATTATTTTGCAAAGTATAAAACAATTCCTACTATTTTCAGCTTTCTTATTTCTATGGACTCTAAAGACACAGACGCATGTTCACCAAGGTGGATTCATATAGATAGAGGCTCTCACTTACTGTTCCAGGATTTGGCTTGAAGGCTCAGAGGACACTTCTTCTGGAGCATGGACTAACTAGGTTGGGGCACACAAGGCAACACGGTGGAAAATATTTTTCTAATTTTTTAACGACAATATCCTACTTACATTTTCTAAAGTGTCTCCAGCTCACTAATCATATTTAATAAAAATAGCCAAGCCCCCACCAGAGTATTCATGCTTAGAGATCCAGTCAAGGGAAGGAGAAAGGTCATGGAGCAGGATCCCATGTGTAGGTTGTACACTAGAGAAAATTCCCAGGTCACAGTGGCACTTTCCCTTTTCCCTCTCTCCTTCTCCATTTGACAACGCTTTCATGACAGAGACCTTGACAGTGATGCTCAATAGTAAAACAGAAGCACTTGGCACAATGCGTGGGACAGGGCAGGCACTCAGTAAATATTTCCACTTTGAACAAAGAATAATGGAACAAATGAATGAATGCATGAGGATCTGCCAGCCCAGGAAGTAATAAAGGAAGGGAAAGGACTGAAATCCCCACGCACCCAGAGTCTGAGAGTCCAGCTGCATCCCACACCTTGAGGGCAGAGCTATAACGCATGAGTGCTCCCTTCACCACCTTCAGAAGTCAGAGATCGTGCACAGTAGACCCTGGAGGAGTGTGGGGTGCATGAATGAAAGATTCCAATTTTTGCCCAGTCCCAAAACTGAGCAACTTTGCTGACTAACCCAGGGTCACCTGATGTTCAGCGTGGCTCTCTAACCATGGCAGTGGATTTCTAGGGGTGATCATGGCTCGCCAAGTCCTACATCACCCCCATCAGAATTGTCCAAGAGAAGGAGGTAAGGAAGGAATAGAAAATGAAGGAAATAGGATATCAACTAATTACTGAGGCTGTCAAAGAACAACTTTGTTCTTCCATAGAATTATTTTACTGAAGATACGCTGTTTTGTACAAACTTGAAGAATGTAAGAAGAAGAAGAATACAAAATGTGATATGGGAAAGGGACCTGTTATCACTGGGGATCTAGGAAAAGAGAGTAAAAAAGAGAAAATAATGATCTGGTCAAATCTTCTTGTGGAAATGAATGCTCCTTGAACATCCTGATGGTGTGTCCTAAGGAAAGGTTAGTGGTGGATCCTTTACTGTGGAATTCTCAGCATAATGCACCTGACCTATCTAGGTTTCCTACAGTAAACACCTTATTTCAAATATTTGCGAGATACAGCCCCACTAGAAAATGTCTGTAACAGCTATCTTATTATAATAAAATAAAATGGGGATGGTATATGACTGAAATAGCTCCTATTGTACGTCTGATACCATCATGCATCATTTAGAAACATAAGTTCAATCTATACCAGCAAAGGCCACAATCATCTCACAGAAAAATATACTGTCCCAGATTCCTGCTTGGCCTTCCTTCATCCACTCTTCCCCATAAACCTTCCTAAACATCATTCCATAATGTCTGTCCCTTAGTTTGTACAGAAAGGTAATTTTAAAGGGTATAATTGTGCTGAATGATAAGTTGTGGATGTTTCCTGACTATTCAGAAGCAGGGGAGGCTTGGGAGGTCCATGAGGAATTGGAAGCATAATGGATGCCTTGTATTAAATTCATCCTGAGCCCATGAGTGCCTCCCAGGGTCAAAGTTGGCAGAGATCTAATAGCTAGATTAATCCATGCCTCTATTCCAAGCTTAGTTATTAACGAAGACCTATTTGTTCCCTAAGTGTCCAATGCAGAAGATAAATTGTATGGCCAGCCTACTTACAAGTCATCAGGCACAATTTCTCTCCCACTGCAAGAAACTCCTTCTCTGTAGCATCCAGACAGTAGGCGTCCAGAACCACCACAAGCTTCCAGGCCCACGCCAATCCCCATCAGATCGTCCAGTAATGTGTCCAGGCTGAGACCCAGCAAATTAGTGCCCTGGCCAGAGCACAGACTCAGAAATCAGACAGATCTGGGTTTGAAGCCTGGCTCTAGCATTTTAAAACTGTGAGGCCGTGGCGAGTTACATTATGTCTGTATAGGTCAATTTCCTCTATCAAAGAGAGATGATAATAATAGTACTTAAGTCATAGAATGGCTGTAAGAAAAAATATGTATATACTGAATGTCAGGTTTTTAGCACACTATCCAATATAGAGTAAGGATATAATAAGTAACGGCTTAATTATTTATATGATTCTTCTGTTTCAATGCTAACAATTATGAATCACAGTCAAGAAAAGTTGGATTTAAAGTTGGGACTAGGAGATATACCAAGTTCATATTTAATGACACCTGTTCTCTGCCTGTGCAATTTGGCTCAAACAGTGGTCCTAATTTCACCCCAAATACACACACACTGACAAACACAACCTTCCAAACAGACATTTGTTTCCCTTCCCCCAACATCACGCAAGGAGCGTGGTTGTCTTTGCCTCAGCCCAAAGGCTGGCCAAGTCCCTGAACCACCATCTCCCACCACATATCTCCTATCTCGTTCATATTCTACCCTGGGAACCTGCTGTCACCATCCAGACCAATGACAAATTGTATCAGTCGTAAGAAAAAGAATGTTACTCTATGAGAGGATGAGCAGGCTGCCTTCATCACTGGTCCTTCATTATTTCCCAAATTACCACAGTGGACACGCATCAGCTTACAATATGTTCTTATGTGGATTTTGTATAGTTTCATTAATTGTACACAAAGTCATTCTGATGGAAGAGCTGCTTATGCTGGAACATTGATTATAAAACCCATAGGTATAAACCACCTGGACCAGCCCCCTAAATCTCTACTGTCCGGCTTGCTCTACCCCCCCCCCCCCAGCACAATCCACCACGGCCACTACCACCACCACTTTCATCTCCACCACCAACACTGACCACCACTAACACACTCCAGGCATTTTGAACCTGTGTCTTTCCACCTGTCACCGCTCAGCAGCCAGGATATTTCCAGTGGCATGTGGGTTTGGAGCATGGAAGAATGATGTGTTTAGTAGAGAGGGGTTTGGATCTAGGGCAGAAAGCATTGGGGAAATCAAGACCTTGAGGCTTTGTGTCAGTTTCTCAGATGATATCAGCATAAATTTCTCCCTGATGTGTCAGGGCCAAGCAACAAGTGTACTCCAGAGCATTCCCTCCCTTCACCATCTCTTTTGGAGTCATTCATCGGACTCCTTAACCATCCCACAAACAGAAAGGAAGGACAAGCACTGGGAACACTCCTAAGGGCCAGCTTGATAAAGGGACTTACCACACAGCCCTGTTCCCCACAGTGCCACACACTCTTCACAGCAGGGAGTCAGTTTCCGAGTATCCTCATCTTATCACAGGAGACTGATAGTTGAACTGCTCTGCCAGTGCTTAGTCCCTTTGCCTCTTGGCTGGGATAAGCTATAGCCACAGGGAAGTTGCGCCAAAGAACCAGCCTGCTCCTGGAAAGACCTCACTTCCTGAGGGTGATGGACAGGTTGCTGGTGATGAGTGTGGTTCTGTTGTGGGTAGTGAGTGCTAAGCTGCACTAGGACATCTCTTGCTGTCTGTAATAAGCAGAATTCTGTCATTGTTCCACGATTTTGCCACCTGTTATAAGCCCTATCATTATGTTATGTTAAATTGTGTAGGAGATGTTGCAAATTTAATGAAGGTTACTAATATTTGGGCCACAAATTAAGGAGGTTGCTTGGATGGCCTTTGTCTAACCTACAAAACTATGTGATAATAAATGGCTGTATTTTTCAGCTGCTAAGTTCGTGATAATTTGTTACACAATAATAAAAAATAATAGAGAGTGAAGTTGTTACCACACAAAGGGCACGATCTGCTTGCCACGAGAAAAAAGAAGTTGTCAAGAGGAAAAATGGTGACAGAGAAAGGGCATTTTATTACAGCTTGCTACAAATAGGGAAGATGGCAGACTATTGTCCAAAAGAACCATCTTAAGGGGGGCACAGAATCTTGGAACAGTTATATAGGCCAGTGGGGTATAGGGGAGGGGGTTAGGAATGTTGATGCTCTGGTGTTACAGACTGGGGGTTGTTACACTGGATCTTTCAGTTTTCATTGATGATGGCTGTCAGCATAGACTCTCTGTTTGGGGTGTCATCACATTCCTAAGGAACTCAAAAGAACAAAGTTATTGAAGTTATTGTCTTATTGCTGCTGGGAGGTATATGCAACAGCAGAGTCATGAAATCTACAGAGTTGGTGGATCTCCTGGAGGGTGCAAATCTAGCTGGGTTAGTTAGTCAGAGGTCATTCAAAGTTATGACATGGTCTCTATTCTACAATACTGCTTCCCTTACGTCAACCTTGTGTTGAGCTGGTTTCAAAGTCAGCAAGATGATGGAATAGGAGATTCCAGCCCTCATTCTGCCATCGAAAAATCTGTTTGACAACCATCTCTGGATAGGAATAGCTCTGTGGGAACTCAGGAGTCCACTGGAGAGATTCTAGATTTTAAACGTCTAAAAACATTTATTCCTATGAGTCTTTTAAGGAGAGGATTTCTGTGGCTGGTGAAAGCTCAGAAATTTAGAGTGACACAAAGCTTGAGAAGGATTCAACATGAGAATGACATTCTGTTGCTGTCTTTGAAGGTGGAGGGGGCCCTGTTGAAAGGAACTAAGAGCTCCCTCAAAAGGCTAACAGTAACTCATGGCAGACAGCATGAAAAGGGGACTTCAGTCCTACATTCACAAGTAACTGGATTCTTAAAAACTTGATTGAGCTAGAAACAGAGTCTTCTCAGAGCCTCCAGGTAATGTTTAGCCTGCCAAGGAAACTTGATTTCAATCTTGTGAGTCTCTAAGTAAAGAACCCAGTTGAGTCTGTATAAATATTTGACCTACAGAACTATAAGATAGTAAATGGGCATAGTTTTTAAGCTGCTACATTTATGGGAATCTGTTACATAGCAATAAATAATAATAGGAAGTGACATCAGCAAAATGACAGAAGAGGAGATTCCAGTCCTCATACACCACAGAAACATCAATTTTGACAAACACTACTGGACAGGAATACCTCTGTGGAAACTTGGGAGTCCCATAGGAGATTCCAGCACCCCACTCAAGCAAAATGTCCCAGAATAGACGCACTGAAGAATATAAGAAGAACAGTTTAACTTTACCCTCATCACGCCTTTCCCAGTGAGGAAGACCAAGACCTCAGTGCCAGGAGAGACTCCCAAGTTCCATGAGGGAAATTTCTCCCATGAGGGAAAGTGACAGAGGAGTGAGTGTCTGGTTTCCCCAGCTTTGTATGACATTGCCAAAGTGGCCTCTACTGTCTCACCGCGTCCAGATCACTGAGGGGCTTAGCATTTGAATACTCTGAGAGGAGCTAGAAGAAGGGAAAAGGGTAGGGGCTCACAGAAACCACTACTTGGATCTGAAAGACTGGCCACAGACCCTACTAACTGGCTGACAGACTCCACCAAGAGGCCAGTGCATGAACACCATGGTACACGTTCTCTGCAGGACCCACCAACTGGCTGACATGTGCCCCCCAGCACTCCTCACGTGCCCTCAAGTAGGTGCACTGAAGATTACTATGAATAATCTTGCTAACAAACTGGATAAACTAGAAGAATTGCGTACAGTCCCAGAAACTGACAAGCTACCAAGACAGAATCGTGAAAAAACAGAATTTCTGAGCAGATCAATAACAAATAAAAAGATTGAAATAGTAATCAAAACCCACTCAACAAAGAAAAGACCAGAACCAGATGCCTTCATGGGTGAATTCTACCAAACATTTAAAGAAGAATTAACACCAATACCTTTCAATGTCTTCCAAAAAATTTAAGAGGAGAGAGTATTTTCAAAAGTGTTTTACAAGGCCAGCATTACCCTGATACCAAAGTTAGACAAAGACACTACAAGAAAAGAAAATTACAAGTCAATATCTCCGGTGAACATCGATGCAAAAATCTTCAACAAAATACTAGCAAACTGAATTCAGCAGAGCATTAAAAGGATCACATAGCATGATCATGTAGGATTTATCTCTGGAATGCAATGATGGTTTAACATCCACAAATCAATAAATGTGATACACTGCATTAATAGAATGAAGGACAAAATCATATGATCATCTCAATAGATGCAGAAAAAGTATTTGACTAGTTTTAAACACCCTTTCATGAAAAAACTCTCAACAAATTAGGTAATGTTAGAAATGTACCTCAACATAATAAAGGCCATATGTGACAAGCCCACAGCTAACATCATACTCAGTGGTGAAAAGCTGAAAGGTTTTCATCTAAGACCAGGAACAAGACAAAGTTTTCCATTCTCATCACTTCCATTTAATATAATACTGGAAGTCCTAACCAGAGTAATTAAACAAGAAAAATAAATAAAAGACATCCAAAAAAGAAAGGAAGAAGTAAAATTGTCTATGTTTGCAGATGACATGATTTTATATGTCAAAACTATAAAGATTCCACCCAAAAAACCTGTTAGAACTAATAACTGAATTCAGTAAAGTTTCAAGATACAAAACCAACATATAAAAATCAGTTGTGTTTCTATATACCACCAATGAACTATCCAAAAAAGAAATTAAGAACAATCTCATTTACAATAGCATCAAAAACAATAAAATACTTACAAATAAATTTAACCAAGTGAAGGAAAGTGAAAGAACTGTACATTGAAAACTATAATATATTGATGAAACGGAATGACACAAATATATGGAAAGATATGTCATGTTTGTTGTTTAGAAGAATTAATATTGTTACTAATACTACCATACTACCCAAAGCGAACTACAGATTCAATGCAATCTCTATAAAAATCCCAATGGCATTTTTCACAGAAATAGAAAAAGCAATCCTAAAATTTTTAAGGAACCACAAAAGATCCCAAATAACCAAAGCAAATTTGAGAAAGAAGAGCAAAGCTGGAAGCATCACTTTCCTGATTTCAAATTATATTACAAAGCTACAGTAATAGTCAAAATAGTATGGCACTTGCATCAAAACAGACACATAGAACAACAGAACAGAGAGAGAGCCCAGAAACAAACCCATGCATATATAGTCAAGTAAATTTTGATAAGGGTTCCAGGAACACAGAACAGAAAAAAGATAGTCTTTTCAATAAGTGGTGGTGTGAAAACTGGATATTTATACACAAAAGAATAAAATTTGACATATCTTTAAAAAATACATGAAAATCATCTCAAAATGGATTAAAAACTCAAAACAAAAGACCTGAAAACTGCAAAACTCCTAGAAGAAAGCATAGAGGAAAAGCTCCTTGACTTTGGTCTTGAAAATGTTTTTTTGGATATGACAGCAAAAACACAGGCAACAAAAGCAAAATTAAACAAGTGAGACAACATCTAGCTAAAAAACTTCTGCACAGCAAAGGAAACATTAATAAAATGGAAAGGCAACTTATGGAATGGTAGAAAATATTTGCAAGACATATAACTAATAAGAGGTTAATATCCAAAATATGTAAGGGACTCACAAAACTCAATAGTAAAAAAATAAAAAAAATTTTGATTAAAAATGGGCAAGGGACTTGAACATATATTTATCCAAAGAAGACATACAAATGGCAACAGATACATGAAAAGGTGCTCAATATTGCTAATCATCAAGGAAACGCAAGTCAAAATCACCCTGAGATACCACCTCACACCTCTTAGGATGGTTATTATTTTTTTTTTAAAAAAAAGATAAGCATTGGCAAAGATGTGGAGAAAAGCAAACACTTGTTCACTGTTGATGGGAATGCAAACTGGTACAGCCACTAGGGAAAACAGTGTGGAGGAGCCTCAAAAAACTAAAAATAGAACTATCACATGATCCAGCAATCCCACTTGTGGATATATATCCAAACGAAATGAAATCACAATCTTGAAGAGATACCTGCTGTCCCACATTCAATGCAGCATTATTCACAATAGCCAAGATATGGAAACAACTCAAATGTCCATCAATAGATGAATAGTTAAATAAAGGGTAGTATTTACATAGAGTGGAATGTTATTCAGCCTTAAAAAAGAAGGAAATCCCTCCTTTTGCAAGAACATGGATGGACCTGGAGGACATCATGCTAAGTGAAATAAGCCAGACACAAAAAGACAAATGTTGTGTGATCTTACTTACAAATGGAATCTAAAATAGTCAAACTCACAGAAGCAGACAGTAGAATGATGCTTACCAGGGGCTGGGGGAAGGGGAAATGTAGAGATGTTGGTCAAGGGGAACAAATTTTTAGTTATGCAAGATGGATAAGTTCTGGAGATGTAATTTACAGCACGGTGACTATAGGGAACAACACTGTATGTACACTGGAGATTTGCTCAGAGGGTAGACCCTGAGCATCCTTGCCACATACACACACAAAATGGTAACTACGTGAGGTGATGCATATGTTAATTAGTTTCATTGTGGTGATTATTTCACAACGTATACATATATCAAATCATCAAGCTGTACACCTTAAATATATACAATAAAAAATAGTAATAATATTGATCTTGGTACTGTAGAGTGAAGTACTGTCATAACATATATCTAAAAATGAGGGAGAGGCTCTGGAATCAAGCAGTGAGACAAGACTGGAATAACTTTGAGGAGCATGATATAAAACGCTGAGTTCCCTGAACTGACTCTCAGCATAAATGTAAACATCAAAGATGCTGCTGATGAGCACTCAGAATAAAGGTATGAGCATTGTAGAGAAATTCTAAATTGCCTCAGAAAATCCCTAACTCACCCTGGACAGACTGTTAGTAGAAATCCAGAACTCAAAAATAATGCCAGTGGCACTCCCGAGGAAGGAAGGAGCATGTCATTAGAACCTAGAGCAGGGAGACCTTTGTTTTGCAGCATCCGAAAGCTTAGTGAACTTGAGTCCTGCGGTTGTATGGACAGTGAACTCATAAACATTGAACTAGATATATAGGTTAGGAGACTTCCAAGCAAAGTGTTGAAAGTACTGCCTGGTTTCTTCTTGCTACTTAGACTAAAATGCAAAGGCAAGAGATCAACTGAGGAAAGAATACATTTGGGACATTCTCGTCCTTTCAGACAGTAAAAGGTGCTAACAGTCAGACATGGCTGCGGCACATGTCGAATAGAGAAGTACATTCGAGAGCGGAACTCTATAGCTCTCTGCCAAAGCCCTGGGAAGATCAAAGGAGAGAGTAGTCAGCCACACAGAAGACTATTTCAAGAGATTAAATTTTTTCCTCATAGATCTCCTCAATTAAACCAGGAGGCCTCTAGGGAGCTTAGGGTTCTTGTCCATCAGCTTTCTCATGAGAAGAGAGGAAACATAAAGAAAAAGAGAAATGGAGGAGACAAAAAATAACAAAGGTATACAAAAATTAAGGTAAAATAAGATAAAGAAAGAAAGAGAGAAGAAAAACATTTACAATGAGAGAGAAAAAGAGATAAAAACTAAGATTTCTAAAGTCATAATGAAATAAACCTTCTAGAGTAATGGAAGAGAAGAAAAAATATATGAAAATGGTTGCTGTTTGCCTAAAAGCTATATTCAATTTTTTTTTCCTAAAGAAGCCGTCCTTTGATCCAGCATTCTCTCCAGACACCTGTCCACTCTCTAACCCTTTTTTCAAATTTCTTGTAAGTGTTGGCTACACCCGTTCTCTCCTCTTCCTCACTGTCTATTCACTCCTCAGGCCAATGTGATCTGGCTCATTTTCCCACTTTCCAACCGACCTGCACTAGCTGAGGTCACCAATGATTACTCAGTAGCCAGATTTAATGGATGCTCGTGGATCTTTACGTTACTAGATCTCTCTGTGTCCTTGGACACTGCTGACTTGACAGTGCTTCTTGACTGCCTTGAGTTGAGACACTGTCCCTTGTGCTTCTCTGCCTAGCTGTCTGACCAGCACTCCTTGATGATGGGATTCTCCCTCACACAAATCTTGATCTTTGGCGTTCTTTAGTATTCTTTTATTTTTCTACTCCTTTTATTTCTACCCATCTTATTACTAAAATCACTCTCCATCTTCTCATGATCATAGCCACATGGATGTTTGGAATATGTATTAGGTTTTCCAAATCTGCCATCTCTGGCCCTAAAATCTACACAGATTTTCCCACTTCTCTATCCAATACATGGTGCCTGAAAAATTTTCCATAACATTGCTTCCATTGGGTCTTGAATGTTTCCGGGGCTTCCACGCAAGTTCTCTTCAACCCTATAAAGTATGGATAACCCTCAACAGAATTGAAGAAAGATAAGCTAGCAGATTCAAACACCCCAGGTTTCAGATGAAGAGATATGACAGGAGAGGTATGAGAGGGAAAAGGAAAGGAGCAATCAAACCTCAAAGAAATATGAGTCCAGCCTTGCTGCTAGCCCAGGGGTATGGATAATGAAAGATCACACACATTACACAGGGTCGACCAGTGGCACCAAGATTTCACCCAGAGATGGAGGAGGCAGGCTTGAGCCTCTTGTCCCCTCTGAGAACTAATAAACTTACTACCTAAGCAAAAAAGAGTGAACTTGCTATTGAAATGCAGCTTCATGACAAGTCTTTTTGTATCTCTTCTTGAAACTAGATTGCTGCCCCTAATTCTGGTTCTGTGGAAATTGTGGAACAAACACAATGTGTGCCCCTACAGGCAGCACAGCAGCCTTAAAGCATTAAGATACCCCAAATTTATCCTGTCCCTAGGAGTAACTCCCCTGAAATAAATCTTTGGGTAGACCCTAAATCCCTGCCTTGGTCAGGAGATGGGATGGGAGAAGCAGAGGTCAGGCCTCAGGCTAAGCCAGATTCTCTTCCATCCAGCTCTTACCCTGATCAGATCCACCCAGGACCTGGTTCCTAATCTCCCCTTAACCCAGGCTCTTTGCTCAAGCCAAGCGTCTCATCCTCTGGTAGGAAAAACAGAGCAGAGACTACCCCCAGCTACTGGAGCAGGACCAGGAACTTGTCCGTCTATTTCAGGGAGAGCAATATAAATATATATGTATGTATATATTACAATCAGTGTAATACAAATAAAAAATGATTGGTCTTCAGAGGAAATGAAATTGACTCTAAGAAATTATACACACAGCTAAATGCATCTATAAATGCTTTAAAAATTGAGAAGAATTTATAAGAATTTAATTGGGTAAGGAATATCAAAAACACTTTGGAAGCAATAAGGTCTTTAAAAACACGTATTGTGGAAAGAATTCTCAATATTCAGTCAAGTCCTGGTGGTCATTAGAGGAGTTTTTTCCCAATTTTTTTTTTATTGAGTAAAATACACAACATAAAATCTACCATTTTAACAAATTTTAAGAATACAGTGCAGGATTATTAAATACATTCATAATGTGCAATCATCACTGCCAATCATCTCCATAACTCTTTTCATGATGTAGAACTGAAACTCTATACACGTTAAGCAATAACTTCTCATTCCTCCTCCCCAAGGCCCTGGCAACCACCATTCCACTTTCTGTCTCTATGAGTTTGGCTACTCCCAAGTACCTCATATAAGTGGAATGCTACAGTATCTGTCCTTTTGTGACTGACATTTTATTTAGCACAATGCTCTCAAGGTTCACCCACATTGGAGCATACTGCAGAATTTCCTTCATTTTTGAGGCTGCATAATATTCCATTGTGTGTCTACGCCACATTTTGTTTATTCCTTCATGCAACGATGGACACTTGGGGTGCTTCTACATTTTAGCTGTTGTGAATAATGCTGCCATGAGCGTGAGTGTACAAATATCTCTTAGAGACCCTGCTTTCAGTTCATTTGGGTCTACTCTCAGAAGTGGAACTGCTGCATTGGTATGGTAATTCTATGTTTAATTTCTTGGGGAAGTGCCATACTGTTTTCTCAGTGGCTGCACCATTTTACGATGTCATCAACAGTGCCCAAGGGTTCCAGTTTTTCTACATCCTCACCAACACTTGTTATTTTGAGAGGTTTTTTGATAGCAGCCATCCTAATGGGTGTGAGGTGGTATCTCGTTGTTTTGATCGGCATTTCCCTAATGATTAGTGATATTAAGTGTCTTTTCATGTGATTATTGGTCATTTGTATTTCTTCTTTGAAGAAATATCTATTCAGGTCCTTTGCCCATTTTTGAAACATGTCGTTTGCTTTTGTTGTTGAGTTTTAGGCGTTCTCTATATATTCTGGATATTAATGCCTTATCAAATATATGATTTGCAGATATTTTCTCCCATTCTGTGGGTTGTCTTTTTATTCTGTGAATAGTGTCTTTTTTTTAAAGACATCTATATATAAAATCTTTATTACAGGCAATATTGGTCCATACACTACACAATACCAACAGTACAAGTTTAATTGTTCAAAATCATCATTTCCACAGCAAAAGACCAAGAAGTAAAATTTGAGTCAACTGATTATTTTTCAAAGTATTCTCAATGCACATTATCCTCAGTTCCCTTATTATAATGAAACATACAAATACAGAAAAATACCCCGTTTAATGTATACTAGTGTTAAATGGTTATTTGGCTTAAAATCTGAGTTAAGAAAATCCTTTTTAGCAACCTACGTACAGATAAGTAGCAAACTTTATTATACTAAACAAATTCGTTCCACTTAAAATGTGTAAAGAATTTCATCCCTCATGTGTTCTGATCCTAATACAGTGTTTATTCTCCCATCATCATGGCTCTTATCTGAAGGACCAACTCAAGGAGTCGTCCTAGACATAACCTTATCCTCTTCCCCAACACACTTCACCCAAAAGTCTGTTCAACAGATGGCAGCTGGGTGGCAGTCACTTCGCCACTTGATGCCAATGGTGCCGTGAGAGCATGGCCAGACCCATCAAACGGCCTGTTTTCCTACCTACTGTGGGTTGCTGCTCAGGAGGCATGACAGACACCAATACAAGCAGAAATTCTACAGCTTCTCTGCTACGTGCCTTAGAACACTATTGATTTTTCTGGTCAATGCTCTGATTAGGTAACATAAATAAAAGCCAGCATATTAGTTTAAATCTTTAAACAAAAAAACTATACTTTCCAAAGTCATTATCATTTGGGGCAACTAAGTGATCTTTTCTTGCTTTGTTGAGCTTCATCTTTAGGGTATCTCTTCTTTCTTCCCATTCATGATGTTCAGCATTTCCACGTGCAAATTTACAGCTGCTTCCTTCCGTGCAGGTACCATTCATATACCTGTCACAAATACTAAAATACCCTGTTGGAAAGCAGTGCTGCCAGCAGTACTGGTCGTCTTCCGTGTGGAACACCTTCTCTTCGTGCTTCTCCGAGGAGATGTGGCCTTGCCACTGCTTCTCACTATTACAGTTCTTCCCGCACATCCAGCAGTGAAAGTCCATGGTGACCTCGGCATAATCTGTCGACATGTGAATCTGTTTTCCGTTTTCCTTATTTGACTGACTGGCTACATCATCACTTTTTTCATTTTTTTGACTCTTTAGCCAGAGTTCATAAAACTGCTCCATATCTTGTGTCCCATTGCCTTTCACGTAAGTCTACCCTTCTCACTCCTCAGGACTATGAGCAAAGGAACAGTTTTCAACATATTGACATTTTTTCCCAGAAGCAATATGATTGCACAGATCAAACTGTAAAGGCATTTGTTTCTTTGTGGGGAGAGGATGGATGTTCATCTACTTCTTACGTTCAATAGACATCACTCTCATCGCATGACGATCTTTGGTCCACAAATGTCTTGCTTTTGCACTGCAATGTTTTCTGTTTTTGTCTAGCTTGATGACTTGACCGTTTCTCAGACACTGAGAACACAAAAATTTTGTCTTCATATTAAGACATCCAGGCATTATTTGATTGTCAAGTACCCGAGCTCCAGGAACATTTGCTTCCAATTCTGACAATACTGTTTAGATTCTCGAGCAATAGCATCATGTGAGATACCTGTTTCATTCTGCAATATCCAGACTTTCAACTCTATAAGACTATGCACATAAAAGCACTCATCTTCCCTTAAACAGCCATATCAAACCTCATGGCGACATAAATCAAGCTGACATTGACCATGAAAAGACCATATTTTGGAGTATTTTACTGTTGTCTCTCGCAAAATGTGGACAAGGCACTTATTGTCTTCAAACTCATGCTTTGTAACTGGGTGAGAACAAGAAGTAGAATTACCTTTATTTCTTTTACTTATCATTCTAGGCTTATGATCAAAACATTTCTCACAAAGGAATATAAATTCTCCCAGATGCTCTTGGAGAAGTTTGAACATGGTAAGGTTGACCTTTCTATTGCCACCAAAGAAGGCCTCTCGACTGAAGGCCCCTTTCTGCTCCAGTGTCCAGACATCTATCTCTTCTTGGCAGTAAGCAAATGTGCAGTGGCCTGAATACCTACATTCCTCCTCAGCAGCCACATCTGTGCATATATAATAAGGTCCTTCATAATTTGTTTTTGTTGGTCATGGACATATTTTTTTTCCATGATTTAAGTTCAACATTCTTTATTCTACCAATTAAAATATCCTTCTTACATTTATAATCTATATTAGCATGGTAAGTGAAATCCATTAGCTTAGGGCCTGATTTTACAGAACAGATCTGGCAAGCTTGTCTCAGCTCGTGGGTTCCTTCAAGGGGGTGTCTGGGGGTCACTGATGAAGGTGGTTTAGTAACTGCACTTCCAAAAAAGTTTCCAAAGTCATTTCTAGGGTGACTTGAAATCCCCAAGAAACTCTCAGGAGCAAACAGACTGCCTGGTCCATTCATAAGTCAAAGGGAAGAATTACTGCTGTTAAGAGATGTTCCCTTTCTAGAAGTTGAGGTGGACAGATCTCGTTTGGATTCACTCATTGAAAATGAATTTAAAGAAGAACAGAAATCTTCTAAGGATGAACTCAGAGGTGGATACAGCGCTGAGACGGAGGGTGGTGGAGCATACCTCGCACCAATGGGCAAGGTGCCCAACAGAGACACCGAAAAGGGTATGCTAGGGCTGACAGTGGCTGTCGGAAGGGGTCCTCTGACTAAAGCTGATGGCATAACAGCTTCATTAGTTTCAGGTGAAGAATCAAGGAGGTCGTCTATTTCATCTCCAAGGACCACATCTCCATCATTTAAAAAAGCTTCCGGCATAGTGAAGGGAATTTTTCTTCCATTTGCCAACACTGTAGATGGCAGAGAGCTCTCTTCCACTTGCAGTGGCAAAATAGAACTGAAGAGCTTAATAGGAACTGAGGCCAGCTCTCTTTCAACTTGGTGAGAAAAACTGGATGCGGGTATAGAAACAATGGGAACTGCTTCTTGCCTTGGAGTTAATAAATCTGGCTCAATATCTTCCACAGAACAGTTCAAAGCCTAGAAATTAAACCAAATAATGGATCATAGTATGTTCAGGATTCTAAACTATGAAACCATCTGTAAAACTCACTCTAAGAGAGCAATGTGGGTCCTCACAGAAATGTGACTTCGTTCTTGGTAGCCCCATTTCCAGGAGCTGCTTTTAACGAGAGCTCGGCTCTAACGTATGCTTTTCTTATTTTAAATCCCAATTTCTGAGCTAGTTCTTGAGTTAGTTTTCTTACATGTTCACCCTGAGGCACGCTGGGCAGCACTTGGCTACAGCGTCATAAGCCTCTTTGTATCTTCCTAAGTCACTCAGAGCCTTCGACTTCTGATACAGAGCTTTGCAGTTACTGGCATTTAAACTGAGGACTGTATCGCAATCTTCTAAACATTTATCATGGAAACCCATATTAGAATAGCAAGCAATATGATTTATATGTAGTTTTTCAATTATTTCTTTAGGGATTAAAATTTCTTCAGACTTTGCATAACTACCTATATTCAAAGCTTCCAGTGGATTGGCTCAGTGAGCTGTTCCAATCACATTCTCCATATGCATCATGTCCTTCATTAAAAAGATTTCTCACCAGCGCCCGTAGACATACCGCATATTGTTCCTGTGTTCCTGGATATGACAGCGGTGATTGTATCAACTGCAGTCCTTCCTTAACGTTCTGCTGCCTTTTTCTCCTCTCCTCGGACACGCTGGACATGTTCCCTCGCACATCCACTTTCTAAACGAGCAATCTGGTACAACTGTTCAAAAAAGGTAGGCATGACAAAGGAGGGTGTCCGATAGGAAAGGACGGGACACAGTGAGCTGGCTGTGGTGGACTCTCCTGCGACCCTGTGGGGACGCTGCACCCGCGGGGGTGGACAGCGGTGCGCGGGGAGTGGCGGCGGCCTGGGCGCTCGCTCTCAGCTACCGGTGACGGTGGCGGTGGCGGTGGCGACCGGCTGCGGTGGCCGAGTAATGTCTTTTGATACACAATTTTTTTTAAATTGCATGGAGTCTACTTTATTTTTTCTTTCGTTGCCTGTGCCTTTGATGTCATATTCAAGAAATTATTGCCGAATACAGTGTTGTAAAGCTTCTGCCCTATTTTCTTCTAAGAGTTTTATGGTTTTAGGTCTTAGATTTAGATCTTTCATTTATTTTGAGTTAATTTTCATATATGGTGTTATGTAAGGGTTCAGCATTATTCTTTTATATGTGGGTATCCAGTTTTCCCAACACCATTTGTTAAAAAAGACTGTCTTTCCCCATTGAATAGTCATAGAACCCTTGTCAAGAATCATTAGAGGGGCCGGCCCCATGGCCAAGCGTTTGGCTTTGCCGGTTGGGATGCTGGGTGCAGACCTATGCACCACTCATCAAGCCATACTGTCAGCATCCCGCATAGAAGAACTAGAATGACCTACAACTAGGATACACAGCTATGTACTGGGGCGTTAGAGAGAGAAAAAAAAGAGGAAGATTGGCAACAGATGTGAGTTTGGGGCCCATCTTCAAAAAAAAATCATTTGACTATATATTCGAGGGTTTACTTCTGGATCCTCTATTCTATTCTTTTGGCCTTTATGTCTTTATGCCAGTACGACACTGTTTTGATTACTATGGGTTTGTAGTAAACTTGAAATCAGAAAGTGTGAATCTCTCAGTTTTGTTGTGTTTTTTCAAGATTGTTTTGACTATTTTGGGTCCTTAAGATTCCCAATGAATTTGAGGATGAGTTTTTCTATTTCTGCCAAACATATCATTGGGATTTAGGGGAAGGCATTGAATCTGTAGATCACTTTTGGTAATAATTACATCTTAACAATAATAAGTCTTTCAATTCATGAACATGAGATGTGTTTCCATTTAGTTACATCTTTAATTTTTTTCAGCGAAGTTTTGTAATTTTCATTGTACAAGTCTTTCATTTCCTTAGTCAAGTTAATCCTTAAGTATTTTCTTCTTTTTGATGCTATTGTAAATGTACTTTTCTGTATGCCGTGACAGAAATTCCTTAATTCCTCCATTACTGTCTTCTTTTGTGTTTAGTTGATTTTTTGTAGTGAAATGTTTAAATTCCTTTTTTGTTTGCTTTGTGTATATTCTGTAGCTATTTTCCATGTGGTTACCCTGGGAATTATATTCAGCATCCTAAAATTATAACACTTTAATTTGAATTTATACTAGATTAATTTCAATAACATGTAAAAACTCTACTTCTTTACAGTTCCTTCTCCACCACTTTTGGTTGTTGATATCACAAAATTATACCTTTTTTTTTTTTTTTTGAAGATTGGCCCTGAGCAAACATCTATTGCCAATCTTTTCTTCTTCTTCTTCACCTTCTTATTCTCCTCGTCCTCCTCCTCCTCTCCTACCCTCCCCCTCCCTTCCCCCTCCCCTCCTCCTCCCATCCTCCTTCCCCTCCCCTCCTCCCTCTGCCTCCTCTTTCTCCTTCTCCTTCTTCTTCTTCTTCTTCTTCTTTCTCTCCCTAAAGCTCCCCAATACATAGTGGTATATTCTAGATGTAGATTCTTCTAGTTGTGCTATGAGGGACATCGCCTCAGCATGGCTTGATGAGTGGTGCTTGGTCAGTGCCCAGGATCTGAATGGGCGAAACCCGGGCCACCAAAGCGGAGCAAACAAACTTAACCACTTGGCCATGGGGCTGGCCCCACAAAATTACATCTTTATACATTGTATGTACGAAACAAAATAATAATACTTTAAGTGCGTTAGTCTCTTAAATTCTGTAGAAAACTAAAAGTGGAGTTACAAACCATTGTTACAATAGTACTAGGTTTTATAATTGCCCTGTATTTTTCTTTATGAGATCCTTATTTCTTCATACACCTTCAAGTTCCCATGCAGTGTTATTTCATTTCATCTTGCAGTGTTCCCCGGAGCACTTATTACAGGGCAGGTCTAATGATAAGGAACTAACTCAACTTTGTTTATCTGGGAGTACCCTAACTTCTCCCTCACTTTTGAAGGACAGTTTTGCCAGCTATAGAATTTTGGGCTAATAGATTTTTTTTTCTGTTGGCACTTTGAGTATATCAGCCTGCTCTCTTCAGGCTTGCAAAATTTCTGATGAGAAAGCTGTTGATAATTTAATCAAAGGACTTGAATGTGATGAGTTTCTTCTCTCTTGCTACTTTCAAGATTCAGTCTTTGTCATTGTCTTTTGAAAGTTTGATTATAATATGTCTTGGTAGTGAGTCTCTTTCAGTTCATCTTACTTGGAGTTTGTTGAGCTTCTTGAATGTTTATATTCATATATTTTATAACATTTGCCAAGTTTCCAGTCATTATTTCTTCAAATATTCTCTCTGCCCCTTTCTTTCTCTCTTCTCCTCCTGGGACTCCCATAATGCACGTGTTGGTCTGATTAAAGGTGTTTCCATAGGTGCCTTAGGCCCTGTTTTCTTTCCTTCAACCTGTTTTGTTCCCGCCCCTAAGGCTAGATACACTCCATTATCCTATCTTCAAGTTCGCTGATTGTTTCTTCTGCCTGCTCAAATCTGTCTTTGCATTCTTTCAGTGATTTTTGATTTCAGTTTTGAACTTTTCAGCTTTAGAAATTCTCTTTTGGTTTCTTTTCAGGTTTTCTATCTCTTTATTGATATGTCCATTTTGTTCATACACCATTTTCTTGACTTTCTCCACGTCTTCCTTTGGTTCTTTGAGCAACTTTTAGTCAGTCATTTTAAAGTTTTTGTGTAGTAGATCTGAAATCATATCTTTTCAAGGACAGTTTCTGTTGATTTACTCTTTTCCTTTTACCAAGCCATAATTTCTTATTTCTTTTATGCCATGTGAGTTTTTTGTTGAAAACTGGACATTTGTATCTAAAAATTTGATAATTCTGGAAATCATATTCCCCCATTATCCCAGGGAAAAGGAGGAGAATCTGACTTTCATAGGTTTTTTGGTTTATTGATTTGGGTTTTTGATTGTTGTGGGCTTCTCTCTGCCAAGGATCTGCCTGAGGTGTAAACTTAAAGTCTTCTCAGATCTTTTCCAAGCTAGTGACTTTCCCTTGGCATGCATGATCCCTTTCTCATTTTCCCTGTATATGCAGTTACTCTTGAATATCCTAGTCTTTAATGTCTGGCTCCCCCACCAAAAAATGTGGTCCTACAACTCCCTTGAAAGTCATTTCAGCCAAAGGGTGAGGGCATTGCACCAATGTGGGTAGGTGCAACAACAATGGCTACCCACCTCTTTGTCTGCACCTCTCTGATCAGCAGGATCAATCAGCAATCAGAGTACAGATTCCTGATATTTGGAGGACAGAGATTTTTTTCCCATCCTATCTCCTGCAAGCTGTGTGCAGTCTACTCCAGGAACATGTGCAGAGCAGCTTGCCACAGGACTGGGGGAAAAGGATGGGTTGCTGTTACTATGCTAAGAGCTGAAATTGACTGAAATTAAATTCACTTTACTGTCCAAGCCTTCCCCTGGAAGTTGCAAGCCTTCAACAGACTCCAGAGCTCCAAAATAGTTCCATCAGACAGATTCTTCTCATGTGATTGTTGTCTAAGTGGAGAGAGAGATTCCTAGAGCTTCCTACTCTCCCATCTTCCTAGAATCCTCACCCTGAGAGTCTTACTGTATTTATTAAGAAAATATCTGGCACAGGTATACAGATTATGTGGCAGAGAAATATTCGTAAGTATCAATGGGTGAACATGAAAGAAACATTTGGTAGATGGAATGTGAATCCCTTCTCTAGCCTAAGGAACTAACCTTTACTTAAAGTTCTTGCAGCATCAATCCTGAAAATGAAAGAATGTCCTGCCATGTACTGAATACTGATACATGAATATTCTAATGTCTGCTGTACTTGACTATCATGAAGACTCTTGCAAAACTTGTAATTTATAGACAACAACTACACTCAAGAACCTGACAGTCACTTATTCTCACAAAGACTGCAATACCTGGTAGCACATATTTAAGTTGGGGGATCCCAAACCTGGTGGTTTCCCTGCAATATTATAACGCATACTCACGTCAGTGTCACATCAACTTCATGACTGGAATGTGACTTGTGTGCCATTACTGGTTACATTGGATGCTGCTCTTGGGTTTCCAGGTTTCTGTGAAGCTCCTAATGTGCATACTGCTGTTCTCTCAGTTTTGCATAATTTCCAATAAATTGTTGCTGGATAAATCAATTGTGTTTTCTGAGTTGAAGACAATCTGAACCTGAAATGCACTCTAGTGGTTTTTCATTAGGATCCTTCTCTTTTTTTCCTAAACTAAACTAAGAAAACTTTCCTCTATTAAACCCACAATTTGCTATAGAAATGTGTTGATGGCTAAAGAGGGCTGGTGGATCTTCACAAAGCAAAGGAATTCCTTTTTATTTCTAGTTTCCCTTGAAGCTTTTTTTGTTGCTCATAAACAGGTTTTGAAGCTCATAAAATGATATTTTCATCAACTGAGATCATCATATGGTTTATTTTCTTTAGGATATTGATGTGATGTGAATTGACTGATAGCTCTTCTAACGTTTACCATGCATGGATCTCCAGGTATAATCTTGAAATTCATCTACCATGCATTATTTTGAGATTTGTTTTTCAGTTCTGAAGCCAATGTTTTATTTTGTATCATGCATTTATAGTCATAAATAACTGACCTACAATTTTTTCTCTTTTACTATAATCATCTAAATTTAGAGTCAAATTACTTGATTAGCTTTAGCTTTACTTCTATTTCCTAGAAATTTTTTCAAAAGGTAGAGATGACCAATTCTTGGAAGATTGGTGGAACTCAAATGTAAAGCCAAAAGAATCTATTTTAGATTTTGTTTCGTTTGTATATTTTAGGGAGGGTTTTTCACTGCTATTTCAAAATTTTTAATGTGACTGTTCTACTTAAGAACCATATTCTTTAGCCAATTTTGGAACTCTTAAAATTTTGCTCAGATGGCTTTAAGTAAATGAACTAAAACAATGAACTGTAATCTTTAGCTGAGAAGCTGTGAGTCCACCTAAAAACTTTCTAGATGGTAAGAGGGGAGGTGTAGGCAGTGAGAGAGACTAAGCCTTTGCCACACAGAGTACAGGCAAGTTACACGTAAAAGGGAGAAGGTGTTTAGTGCCCCTACACCTACCATCCAGTGCCATTCTGCTCTTTTTTATCAAACAACTTCCCACAAACTCCCATAAAAACCCACTCAAGGAGATCCTTATCTATGACTCGCATCCTCAGGAAGGGGCCTCCAGTGTGTCTTCTCCAAGCAGCCCAAGTCCCAAGGAGAGGCAAACTAAGGCCCAGGAGACCCCAGCCCTGACTGCTGATTCATCTCCCAGCTGTCCTGAGTCACAAACCCCTTCCAGCTTACTCTGGCCAGATAGGAGGAGGAGTCTGAGAGTATCCCCTTCCCCATTGGCTTTTCCCACATTTCCTCAAGTTTCCCCGACACCCCCAGAGACAGGAAGGGACAACACGAGTTTGGAGGGGTGTCACTCCTGAAGGTTCCCAGGGAGGAAATTCACAAAGCAGCCCTATCACACCCCAGAATCACTGGCAGTGACCCCGGGGAGGGAAACCAGAGCATTCACCGCTCACCCTCAAGGATACAAAGAGTAGAAACTGCCCCGCAGCCGCCTGTTCGCTGCCGGACCCCAGCCCGTGTAAGGCTAAGGCACCTGGCTCTAGAGCCTGTCCCTGCACCAGGACCTCAGTTCCTGAGGGCGTTGGACAAGCTGTGGGCTGACTGGCCTCTGCTCTGGTGATTCTTGGTGAAGGGGAGAGGGACTAGGAGTCAGATTCCCGACCCCTCCCCACTCCTCCCCTGAAGGAGATGATCTGAGAGGGAAGGCTGGAGCAAGAGCTAAGCTGGTCTAGACAAATCAGGAGTCTGAGGCCTTGTCTGTGGCCTTGTGCCAGGCCACCCAAGAACAGTGGACATTCAACATCCACGTCATGTGTATGAGCTTACTCTGTAAAAGATAATGTGTACAAAAAATTTATGCATATATATTTGTTTATCTCCATGTATTCAGGCATACTTATATGAGAAGTCCTGTACTATATAGATGAAATTAAAATGTTAATCTTTAAGAATTGGTTTGGGTTGGTTTTTTCCAATAACTTTTTAAATTTAAAAATAGTTTTAGAGTTATAGAAAAGTTGCAAAGATATTACACAGTTTCTCACCCAATTTCCCTTATCGTTAACAGTTTATATGACCTCAGTACTTTTGCACAACTAATGAAAATTATTGATTTATTGTTATTAACTAAACTTCATATTGTATTCAGATTTCCTTAGCTTCTTGTCTCATGTATTTTTTCTCCTCCAGGATATCGTATTTCTTTTATTCATTAAGTATCTTTGCCTCCTCTCTGCTCTGATAGTTTCTCAGAATTTCCTCATTTTTTATGGTGTTGATAATTTTGAAGACTACTGCACAGATATTTTGCAAAATGTCCCTCAGTTTGGGTTTCTCTGATGTTTTTCTCATGGTTAAACTAGGGTTATGGATGCAGGGGGAGGAGGACCACAGAGACGAAGTACCATTCTCATCACATCATATCAAAGTGCATGCTATCAACCTGCCGTGTCACTATTGGTGTTCACCTTGATCACCGGGCTGAGGTCCTATTTGCCAGGCTACTCCATTGTAAAGTTACATTTTCCCCTTTCCCTATTGTATTCTTTGAAAGCAAGTCACTAAGTGCAGCCCATTAAGTCTGTTTTTAATTTTTCTGTTATTTGTATTTTTCAAATATTTTACAATAGTTAGGATTTAATTGCTCACGAAAGTATAGTTAATAAGGCAGTTTTAAAAATAAAAAAGGCCTCTTACTGGTCCTGCCTCCATCACCCTGGCCCATCCATGGCTCTCTTTAGTACAGCAAGACCAACTAGACCAGCTTGATGTAGGCTGGAAGACTTGACTTGGTTTTATTGCTATGGATGCTGATGGGGCTCTTCCTAATGGTTAAGGATTTAACAACAAGGTTCTGGTTTACACTGAGACCCATAATGTCTAATCCACTGGTCCTTCCTTACCTCTCCTACTTCACCTCAATTTTAGAGGGAAAAGAATCCATGAAAAATATTTACATTTGACATTCTGAAAATAAAAATAGATATTTAAAAAATTTTCTTATGAGTTCAAAGATTTTTAACTAAAGAAAAATCACACAAAATGAATTTGTTTTCATTAGTCTCTACAAGAGAAACAAAATATTCTTTTTTATTTTAATTTCTGAGTGAGAAATATAAGATTATATTAAATGAGTAATTTAACATGATAATAATATTCTCCATTTTTACATCATGACTACCAAGGAAAAGAGAATGAAGGAAAGGAATAAGGACAGAAGAAGTGTAATAAAGAGGGAAAGGAAAGAGAGGTAAAAAGCAGGAAAAATACATATAGAAGGAGTGATAAAAGTTTTAAAATATACATTGAGAAGGATAAGTTGATGACAGACATTCCTATAGTCATAATAAGAGAGACATTTTACACAAAAGAGAAAACACAAATCTTTCTTTGCCTAAAAACATATTAAACTCGTTGTCCCTATAAAAGATACTATTCTACTTTCTCAAATCTTCCCAAACTTCTTTGAAGAGTTGCCCATGCTCGCTATTTCCTCCTGTCATAGTCCATTCATTCCTCAACTCACTGCGTGGCTTCTGTGCCACTTCTCCATTGAAGCTGCTCTGCTACTAAACTGTAAGTTGTCACAGAAAACAGATAGTGATGTTCTTTTGTCCTGGTTCCCCAAGTGCTTCTGTGACCATCACTCTGAATCTTTTTGGAGAATGACCTTCACCCACTTTTTATTTTGGTGGTCTCTAGGGTCTGTGGTTCATCCACTCCTGTTCTCACTCCTCTCATTGGACAACCTCTTTAAGTCTCATAACCCAAGCTATCAGTAGATTCTGAGTATATACATAGCATCTAAAGCTGGTGACTCCATCTTTTCTGCCTCAGGACTTGGTACTTTCTTGAACTTTGAGGCCTCTCTATCCATCTGCCAGTTGGACATACTTTCCTGAGTTTTCCACTGACCCCTTCAAATTCCTGATGTATAAAATGGGACCCATCCCCTCTCTGGGCTCAATGCAGTCACTTCTGAGTTGATGAGATTAGAAACTAGGCAACCAGTCAGCCAGCGAAATACAGTGATTGTGAGGGATGAAGAAATGCAAGGTGAGGAGGGCTGATGGTGATTTGCAAACATGAATGCAGCAGAGAGATGAAACAAGGTTGTACCAAGAGTACTTGGTGTCGGGGGAAGGAGTTGAAGTGGGAAACTAGGAGGACATAGGAGGATACTGCATGGTCTTCAGGAGCACATGTGGCTGGAGATAAGACCAGAGATGCCAGGGACAGGAGAAGGGGCAGTGGACACCACCACTGGCAGAGGAATTAGCAATTAGTGAACCTTAAAATGCAGTGACTTTCCTCGATATATATTGCAAAAATCTTGACCTTTACAGCAAAAGCTGGAGACTTTCCAGTCTCCATGAAACAACTTCCAAGCCTTACACTGATCAGAGCAGTCCAACTGAGTGTGGTTGTAGCGCCATCCATCTAGAAGAGAAAGACATTCATACTCAGTGCCAGAGAACAATACTGGGAACTCAAAGTAAGAGGACCTTCCCCAAACACACCAAGCCTAGTCTCCAGACTAGGGACACATCCACCTCCCAGAAAGAGCTCCCTCAGACTGAAAAGCCCCTCTAAGAGTCAGGTGCCAGCTCAAGCCAGTAGAGCCTGGCTCAACATCATTACCTCTCTCATTGAAAAAGGAGATATCGCTGGTTCTGCATCCTGGGCCTTGCTCCACGGTACAGTTGCCATCGCCTTCCAAACATTTGCCTTGCTTAAAAATTTTACAGACCTTACACAATGTGACTGGAGCTGTGGAGAAACAGACATGAAGGCTGAGCACAGGATTGAATGGGCTGAGAACAAAGCGTGCACATTAGGGCCCAGGAGTTTAGGGAAAAAGCATGACTCTAAATACTTCTCCCACACATAATTTGAGGAAGGAAATATCCCCACTAGATTCTTCCATTGGGTATTTAAGGAAATGGGGTCTTTGACTTGGGAATCTCAAAATCCATCAAGGGTAAATAACTTTATGTACACTTTATGAGTGAATCATATGGTATATAAATTATACCACACTAAAGCTGTTTTTTTTTTTAAAAAAAAAAAAAACCTTGAACAAGAATATGAGATGTTACCTGCCAGGTGGTATGGGAGATACTGGGAGGTGAGATATAAGAAAAAAAGTATGGGTTATAACCAGGCAAGTGAAATTTTCACACTTGCATCTAAACAGCACAAAGAGATTATGTCTCCCCAATTTTTGTTCTCTAGGAGCCTGGCTAACCTCCCCCTATTTTCAGCTCTGTGCTCATATGTTCATAAAATCTAGCAGAGGTTCACTAAGCAAACGGTCTCCCCCTAACTGTGAAGCCATTGTGTAAAACACAATCAGAACATCTACACACAGCCACCTGGAGCAGGGTCTCTGGGGAAATGGGTAGAGCATAAGGACTACACCAGCTTGAAAGTGAGGCGGCATATTTTAGTCTTCAAAGATTTCCTAGTATAGCACCAAAAGACATCCAAAGTATACACTTATCTAAGTGAAAAAAATACTGTGAAAATATTGGTTCAAAATATGTCACCCAATTACTTCTTCCTGCTACATCACTGCCCCTAGGCTACTTCTTTACAGAAGGTCTTGAGCAACCATTGGCTCTGCCTCTTCGGGCCATCTCAGACAGCCCCAAAGCCCTAAACTGAGAAGTGTCCCCTGTCCCAATCTGCTCCATGGGAGTGACTCACCCCACTCTGAGACTTTGGGAAAGGAACTGAACTCTTTCCCTGGTAGTTATCGGGGTGAGGGTGGCAGAGAGACTTCAAATCCTTGCTGGTCAGATCATCCTAGAACCTCATCCTTGACCTTGTCCCCTGCCAAGCTGGTCAGATCATCACCTCAGAACTGCCGCCAGCCTACCTGCATGTCCTCAGCCCCCTTCCCAAGCTAGCCCAGGGCCTCACCCACTCCTTGGAAGAACACAAGAGGGAAGATCCCCAGTAGCAGGAGCAGGAGCAGGAACTTATCCATCTCAGTCTGGGATGGCAGGAAGATGCAGAGCGTGGCTGGAGCAGGGGAGCAGAGTCTCCAGGCAGGGCTAAGACAGACTTCCAGGGTGCAGATGAAAGGAGGCTGGAGAATCTGGACTGAGCTGCTCCTGGGCTGTGGGCAGAAGCTTCCTTTTACACACCTGTCAGTGGGTATTTCACCACCATCCAGGCCCAGGAAATGTTCTCACAGATCCAGCCCCCTTGGACATTTCCAAGAACAAAGGATGTCCCAGGTGACCCCTCTTGTTCCTTTGAAGCTGCCTCCTGATGTGTGGGAGACATGCTGCTTGACCAGATCTCCTGGTCCCCTCAACTGTCCCTGACCCTTTCTTCTCTGGACATCCCACTGTCCAGTCCCAAGAACAGGGACTTCTAATGTGGTCAGGCTTGGCTAAAATACCCATTTCCTCTGAGTTCAATGTCCTCTATGTCACCTCCCCCCCAGTCGTATGGCCCGAGCCAGTCAACAACCTGGGCTGACACCCTGCCTCAGGGCTCAGGATGCGTCCATCACTGGTGCGGTCCATGCCTTTGCTTCCTCTTTCTCCCTCCCTCTGTTTGTGCTCATGGTTAGGATTATGGCTCTCTCAATACTGAATCAGTATTGACAATGGTGGGGGTAGTTATAATAGCAAACACTTACTTAGTATTTTCTGTAGACTAGTATCCACATCTATTGCCATCATGCGTGTCTTAATTAGGATATATCTTCAACCTATCATAAACACATCAAATATACAGCAAATATTATCCAAACAAAAAAAGTAACAAAAGCACTGCAGAGGACTAGTTTATTTTACAAAATATGAAACAATTCCTGTTAAGTTACTGTCATTTCTCTAGACCCCAAAAGAAGTAGATTATTTTCTTTGGATTTAATTTTTTTTTTCTTTTCTGTTCAAAAGAATACCTCTTCCCCAATATCTCTAATATTACAAGACTGTGGCATCCTGAATTAACTCATCATGCTTAATAAAAATAGTCAAGCTCCCACCAGAGTAATCATGCTTGGAGATCCAGGCAGGGGAAGGAGAAAGATCATGGAGCAAGATCCTAACATACTGTTTGGGCACAAGAGAAAACATTCTGGGTTGCGGTGGCACTCTCTCTTTTCCCTCTCTCCTTCTCCATCTAGACAACCCTCTCATGGCAGAGACCTTGACAGTCATGTTCACCAGTAAACCAGAAGCCCTTGGTACAATGCATGGGACAGGTCAGACACTCAGTAAATATTTCCAACTAAACAAGAATGATAGAACAAATGAATGAATGCATGAGGGTCTGCCAGGCTGGAAAGCAACTAAGGAAGGGAAAGGACTAAAACTCACGCACCCAGAGACTGAGAGTCCGGCTGCATCCCACATCTTGAGAGCAGAGCTATAATGCATGAGCACTCCCTTCACCGCCTTCAGAAGTCAAGGATCATGCACTGTAGACTCTGGAGAAGTGTGGGCGCATGAATGAATGATACTATTTTTTACCCAGTCCCAAAACTTTGCTGAGTAACCCAGGGTCACGTGCATATTCAGCGTGGCTCTCTAACAGCGGCAGTGGAATTCCAGGGGTGCTCAGAGTTCCCCAAGTCCTACATCACCCCCATCATACTTGTGCAGGAAAATGGGGTAAGGAGTCGAAAATGGGGGAAACAGGTACAGACTTCCGTTATAAAATAAATGTCATGGAGATATAATGTACAGCATGGTGACTACAATTAATAATAGTGTATTGCATATTGGAAAGTTGCTAAGAGAGTAGATCTTAAAAGTCTTCATCACAAGACAAAAATTTTTGGAACTATGTAAGGCGATGGATGGAAATTAGTTAGCTGATTTATAGTGAAACAAAATGGAGATGGAACATGACTGAAATAGCTCTCCTTGTGTATCTGATACCACACATGAAGCATTTAGAAACATCACCACTTCAATCTATACCAGCAAAGGCCATGATCACCTCACAGAACATTCTGCCTCAGATTCCTGGCTGGCCTTCCTTCACCCACTCTTCCTCATAAAGCTTCCTAACACCATTCCATAATGTCTCTACATCAGAAAGATAATGGTCATTTTAAATGATGGAGTTATGCTGGATGATTCGTGCATGTCCCTGAATGATATATTGTGGAAGTGTTCTAGATTTTTAGGAAAGGAGGCTTGGGAGGCCCATCAGAAATAGAGTGCTTGATAGATGTCGCATATTAAATGTATCCTAAGGCCTTGAGGGCTGTCCTCCAGACTCCTAGAGTTGGGAAAGAACTAACAGTTAGTCCCAATTCATGACTTTAGTCCAAGTTTAATTACTAAATTATCCCCTTACTCCCAAAATGCCTCAATCTGGAAGATAAATCATATGGCCAGCCTACTTAGAGGTCATTAGGCACAATCTCTCTCCCAGTGCAGAACCTCCTTCTCTGTAGCATCCGGACAGCGCGTGTCTAGAACCACCACAAACTTCCAGGCCCACGCCAATACCCATCAGATCATCCAGTAATGTGTCTAGGCTGAGACCCAGTGAGGGAGCGCTCTGGCCAGAGCACAGACTCAGAAATCAGACAGATCTGGGTTTGAAGCTTCATTCCACCACCTACTGGCTATGAGACCCTGGCAAATTATTAATCTATCTCCCTCAATTTTCACATCAAGCAAATAGGCAATATAATGGCACTTAGATCATTGGGTTACTGGTTAAATTCTTTATATTAGTTTTCTGTTTAGGTATTGACTAGAGAACCCAGTTAAGAAAAATTGAATTAAAAAATTGGGATAGGAAAACACAAGCTTATATTTAGCGACACCTGTTCTCTGCCTATGCAGTTTGGCTCAATCAGCAGTCCTAATTTCACCCCAAACACACACACACTGACAAACACATCCTTCCATACAGACATTGGTTTCCCTTCCCCAACGTCATGCAAGGAACATGGCTGTCTTTGCCTCAGTCCAAAGGCTGGCCAAGTTCCTGAACCACCATCTCCCACCACGTATCTCTTCTGCCATTCATGTTCTACCCTGGAAACCTGCTGTCACCATTCAGACCAACGACAAATTGTATTAGTTGCAAGAAAAGGAACACTACTTTATGAGGGGATAAACAGGCTGCCCTCACCACTGGCCCTTCATCATTTCCCAAATTACCACAGTGGACACGCATCATCTTACAATGTATTCTCATGTAGATTTTGTATAGCTTCATTAATTATACACAAAGTACATTCTGAGGGAAGAGCTGCTTATTCTGGAACATTGATTATAAAACCCATAGGTATAAATCATCTGGACCAGCCCCTAAATCTCTACTGTCTGGCTTGCTCTACCTACCCCACCAACACAATCCACCATGACTACCACCACTTTCATCTCCATCACCAACACTGACCACCACTAACACACTCCAGGCATTTTGAACCTGTGTCCTTTCACCTGTCACTGCTCAGCAGCCAGGATATTTCCAATTGTATATGGTTTTGTGACATGGAAGGATGACGTGTGTAGTGGGGAGGGATACAGATCTAGGGCAGAAAGCATTGGGGAAATCAAGACCTTGAGGCTTTGTGTCAGTTTCTCAGATGATATCAGCATAAATTTCTCCCTGACGTATCAGGGTCAAGCAGCAAGTGTACTGCAGAACATTCCTTCACTTCACCATCTCTTTTGGCATCATTCATCAGACTTCTTAACCATCCCACAAACAGAAAGGAAGGGCATGACTGGAAACACTCCTAAGGGCCAGTTTGATAAAGAGACTCACCACACAGCCCTGTTCCCCACAGTGCCACGCACTCTTCACAGCAGGGAGTCCGTTTCCGAGCATCCTCATCTTATCACAGGACACTAATAGTTGAACTGCTCTGCCAGTGCTCAGTCCCTTTCTCCACTTGGGTGGGATAAAGCTAGAGCCATAGGGAAGTTGGGCCAAAGAGCCAGCCTCCTGCTGGGAAGACCTCACTTCCTGAGGGTGATGGACAGGTTGCTGGTGCTGAGTGTGGTTCTGTTCTGGGTGATGAGTGCTAGGATGGGCTAGGACATCTCTCACTGTCAACCAACCCAACCCCCAGTGGTAATGAACTGTTGTGATCTTCAAGGATTTGATGGAAGTCAAGGAGATGGGCTGGTTTTACTGTCTTGATTCCTCAGAAATATAGGATAATTTCGGATCTGCAGTTCTATGTATGCCCTGACTCCTAGATGCCCAAGAAAGAATTTTCAAAAGAAAACTGCTACATTTTTATCATCTTTGCACAAAATATATACTGAAAATTTCGTCTATGTGTGTATAATACATATACAGAGAGAAAGAGGTGAGACAGAGACACAGAGAGACTAAAAGAGAGAGAGATGAGGGGGATTAGGCAATGGTTTACTAGATATGACACCAAAAGCACAAGCTACAAAAGAACATAATCAAAATTAAAAACTTTTGTACTTCAAAGGCGAATTTAAGAAAGTAAAAAGACAATCCACAACCCATAAAATGGAAGAAAATGTTTGCAAATCATATATCTATTACAAGACTTCTATCTAGAGAATTTAAAGAACACATAACACAACGATAAAAGGACAAATAATCCAATTTAAAAATGGACAAAAGTTCCATATAGATATTTCCCCAAAGACATGTAAGTGGCCAATAAGCTCATGAAAAGACGTTCAACTTCATTAGTCATCAAGGAAATGTAAATCAAAACGACAAGGAGATACCACTTCACACCCACTAGGATGGCCTATAACTAAAAAGACAGATAATAACAAGAGTGGGTGAGGATGTGGAGAAACTGGAGCCCTCGTATGCCGCTTGTAGGAATGCAAATGGGGCAGTCACTTTAAAAAACAGTCTGGGGGCTGGCCCCGTAGCCGAGTGGTTAAGATAGCGCGCTCCGCTGCAGGCGGCCCAGTGTTTCGTTGGTTCAAATCCTGGGCACGGACATGGCACTGCTCATCAAACCACACTGAGGCAGCATCTCACATGCCACAACTAGAAGGACCCACAATGAAGAATATACAACTATGTACTGGGGGGCTTTGGGAAGAAAAAGGAAAAAAATAAAAAATCTTAAAAAAAAAAACAACAGTCTGGCAGTTCCTCAAAAGCTTAAGGGTAGAGTTACCACATGACCCAGCAATTCCACTCCTAGGTATATTTTCAAGAGACAGGAAAATTTATCTCCACTCAAAAACTTGTATAAAAATGTTCATAGCAGCATTATTCATAACAGCCAAAAAGCAGAAATAACCCAAATATCTAGCAACTGATGAAGAGATAATAAAAGGCGATATATCCATAGAATGGAATATTATTCAGTAATAAAAAGAAATGGAATATTGTTACATGCTACAACAGGATAAGCCTTGAAAACATAATGCTAAGTGAAAAAATCCAGTCACAAAGGACCATACATTATATGATTCCACTTATATGAAATATCCAGAATAGGCAAATCTGTACAGAAAGTAGATTAGTAACAGCCTAGGCGTGGGAGTGGCAGTGGTGGGGATGGGAAGGTGGCTATGATAAGGGGTGACAGCTAATGGGTACAGGGTTTCCTGCTGAAGTGATGAAAATGTTGTAAAATTGATCATGGTGATGGTTGCAGAACTTTGAATGTACTAAAAGCCATTACTGGAGAATTAGAGGACAATTTAATGAAAATAGTTAGGGAAATGTTAAGGTAAAGTGCTTAGAACACTGCCTGATGTAACTCTCAGAAAAAGGAAGCTAAGCTTTTTATTACTTCATCTTTTTTTCCATTCCATTTTATTCCAAAAACTGGAACATCTATGATTTCATCCTCCCTTTCTTCCCCTATATCTCATCTGTCACAAAATCCTGTACAGGACGCTTTGCTTTGCATAGAAGTACAGAGCCATGGAAATGACTGTGAGCTCAGGGTGAATCTTCCTCAGTCAAAAAAAAAAAAAGCTGTTCTTTGATTCTGCTCTCCCTCTGGCTACCACTTCATTGATGACCAAGGTCATCAATAATCACCAAGGTCATGCTTGTATGATTGGATCTCTCTAAGCCCCTGGAAAATGTTGACTCGTCACTGCCTCTTAGAGCTTCTGATTCCTTGAATTCTGGACACTACTCCTTCTTGTTATCCTTCTACTCTCTGATCATCCCCCTTCATTCTAAGGGTGTTTCCTTCATCCAACTCTTTAACTGTAGTGTTCCTTCAAATTCCATGCTTTTCCTACCACTCATCACTTGCTTCGGTGGGCAATCACCTAACTCTCATGATTTTAGCAGCATTTATCTCTTTGATCTGCATGTTGCTATTTATCATCCCAAATCTTCCATCCTCAGCTGTGAAATTGTCCCAGATCTTCACACCTCTGTTTCTATCTCCCTAGTCCATCATTTTCCACATGGCCAATAATGAGTTCACTATCTTTGCTGAGAAATTGTCTCCTCTTCGTATTTATGTGATTAGAAAACAGGCAGCCAGTTCTGCAAGGAGCTAAAACAAGAGGGAGAGATGAGAAATGCAGATCAGGGAGTATGGATGACTCTTTGGATAATTGAAAAGAAGTGGAGAGATAGAACAGGGGAGAGTTGAGTGTGTTATAGGCACTGAGGAAGAAGCCAGAGGCCAAGGAGAGAAAAGCTGCCCTAAGGTAAAAGGAAATTCTTAGACAGGATGAGAGGATATTGCAGGTTTATCAGAAGAATATATTGGGAGAAATGTTGCTGGATAATGCCTCAGGCCTTTGCATTTCCCCAAGGTAAGGGCAGAAAAAGAATACTAACCCAGTACCTCTAAACTGAATTTGCAATCAGGCAGCCTAAATGTTTACCTTCATTAACTTTCCAGGATGTGTGTTGCAGGAGACATAATATCTGTGTGATATTATAACAATGGATATATGTCATTACACGTGTCCAAACCAATAGAATGTATAACACCAAGAGTGAACCCTGATGTAAACTATGGACTTTGGGTGATTTGATGGAGGATGTTGATAATGGAGGAGGCTGTGCATGTGTAGGGGCAGGAGGTGTATAAGAAATCTCTATACCTTCCTCTCAATTTTGTTGTGAACCTAAAACTGCTCTAAAAAAATAAAATCTTTTCTAAAAATCACATACAAAAATCTTAATTGATAGCTTGTTAGGGTTTTTAGAATCAAAGAAATAGGAAATGTTTCATGGTTTTTATACTGTATACAGGGAGGGTAAAATGTATTCAATAAGAAAAACAAATATTACTAATATTGTTCATTTGTACATCATGACCAACTAAGGGAAAAAGAAAGATAGGAGGACACAGAGCAAAAGAAAAGAAAGAAGAGAGAAACAGTGAAAAAATGAACAGGAAACAAATTAGTTAATTTAAAAGCCATAGAAAAGAAAACAAAAATAAAATGATGCAATGAAAGACATACAACATTGAGAGTCCTCTAGTCACATTTTGCTCTGAAAAGTCTGTTTATAAATAAGCTGAAATCTCTCTCCACCTATGACAAGGTGCGCTCCCCAAAGCTACACCCGCCTCTAACTACCACTCCACTCTCTCATTCCTTTGGCAAACTTGTGAAAGAGCTGGTCTTACTCCAACTTCTCTGTTCCTTAATCCACAAGAATTCAGTGCTACGATGATCACTCATGACCTCCATTCACTGGATTCAATTGATTCTTGTCTCTTCTTCTCATAGGATTGTTCACATCCATTCCAAGGCTTCTGTTGACCCTTCTCTGCTTCTTGGAATTTTTACCTCTTTTGGAATCAATAACACTACTCCTTCCTGGTGCTCCACCTACCTTTCTAGCCATTATCTCTCACTCTTTGTCTTAGGCTCTTTCAACCATCCTATTTACACTGATGTTTCTTCCTCAATGCTTTTCTAACACAGCTTTTCTTACACAGTTCCCTGAAAAGAAATCTCATTGACTCTCATAATAATAGCCATCTTGGGATGCATTTAACCATCTACTGTACAGGCTAATGGTCTCAAGTCTTTTATCCATGGTACTGACATCTTTCTGGATCCTTAGACCCCTCTATCCAACTTCTTGTTGCTCTAGTCACCTGGATTCTCCTCTGGCCCATCACAGTCATCATGTCCAAAAGAGAACTCATCGCCCTTCCATGCAAACTGCTTCTCTCTCCTAAATTTCCAGACCAAATGCCTCAATTACCATCAAGCCAGGAATCTAGTACCTTGGTTTGTCACCCTCTATCCAAACTATCGCCAAGACTTTACCTGCTAAACATTTTGTAAATTGCTATCTCCTTTCCATATCTACTACAACAGTCCTAATAACTTGGCACATAAAATACCGCATGGCCTTGCCCCTACTTCCTCTGCAGCCTCCTCTCCACTCTTGCTTGTTTTTTACTTTATGCTCTAGTAATTCTGAACAGCTTGTGATTGCCCACACACACCTTGTCCAGCTCTAGTTCTTCGGTTTTAAAGTATCTTCTTTCTAGAATGTCTCACCCTCCAGTCTTCCCTTCAGCTGTCTTTAAATAATCTTCATCATTTCACTCAACTGTCATCTGTTATAAACCTAGAACCCCTAGACCAGCTTAGGTCCCCCGATCTGTGCTCCCATAGCACTCCATGCTTACCTTTCCCCTACACATACCACACGATGATGAAATTGTTGTGGCAGACTTCCTAACTGAAGGTAAGGAATGTATCTTACTGCTCTGAGGATGTCCAGCACTCACATGACATCTGGAGGTAAATACTCAGAAAAGTATAGAGAGAAATTGTGAGGACTTCATTCAGCCCCAGACACAGGTGGATATCTCTTACAGATTATCCTTTTGGAAAGGATCTTACTCTTTGGAAATGTCTATTAAATAAAAAGCTACTCCTCACTGCTCCTCAAAACTATTCTCCTCCTTTGGAAGGACTAATCTGAAGTGAAAAACTAAATAAGACTCGGACCTCTAGGAGATGACATCAGTGACCAAGAAAATAACATGCGGGCAAAGCCAAGAGATGAATTTGGAACCAGATTTGGAGATCTCCATTCTTCTCTTAAAGGTAAAGGAGAGAGTAAACATGCATACCAATAGCTATAATAGATACTTCTATGTCTTTTCTTATCTCTCATTTTTGGAGGAAGGATGGACTGTCAAGAGCCAGAAATTGAACTGATTATTTGGTTACTTCCCCCTTGGTCCTTTGGTATCCCCAAAGAGAACCCAGATCAGATGACTCTGGGCCCTTCACAAACCCTTTGAATGGCACCAGGGCACAAAATGTCATTACATCACCAAAGAGTGAGGCCTGCTTTTCCACAGTAAGAATGAGTCAGCATCCTTTATTTTGTGTTTCTCTTTTGGCTCTTCCTACCAACCCAGCTGCACAAACAGCTCATATCTCTTAGTCACAATATACCTTGTTCACAATTCCCTCAGATAAAAATGTGCTGGAATAGTACTAAAATTAATTCATTTTGGTGAATAGCTCTAATTTGTGCTCTCAGACACTTAGACAACTACCTCACTTGTCAAAACAATGTGATGTCTCTGTCCACCCCTACCCCTAATCCCAAATTGTCCACAACTCCAAGGCCAAGTGTCTCTAGTTGAGATAGTTGAGATGTACTCTTGAGCAATCTTCTCTTACTTCAATCCATTCACCACTTTTTTATGCTCCTGTTTATTGAGCACTTTTATGTGTCAGGCAATGTGCTAAGCACTTTATGTGCATTGTTAAGTAATTGCCCCTCCTGCCAGGGCTCTTTGTAACATGAGCCTCCTCCTCCTTCAAGTCTTTACTCAAATGCCACCTACTTAGGCATGTTTAATTTAAAAATTGCAACTCCCATGCCCTTGCCCAGCATTCCTTATCCTTCTCCCCTGGCTCATTTTTCTCCAAAGTGAATTTCATTATTAATTTGTTTATTGTCTGCCTCTTCCTGTTATGAAATAACCTCCATAAAGGAAAGATTTTTGTTTGGTTTGGTGCTTTATTTTTGTTTGTTTGTTTTGTTTAAGTTTCTTGAGAGGTCATTTTTTTTTCCACTGGTAAATCACTGGCACCTAAAATGGTAACTGGGATGTAGTAAATACTCAATATTTTTGGAACAAATGAAAATTCACCACAATCACATGAAGTTCACACATGAGGTAACTGAAGGTCACATGTAATAAATAACTTGCCAAATAGATACTGGAGTATTAAATAAAAAAATTAAAATTAAAATATGAGTATGGTCACAGCAGAGGCAACAGTAAGAAACTTTTCCAGCATCACCTCCTTCCCTCCAAGGAAACAGCATGGGGCTGATCTATCCAACAGTGGTGACCTCTCCCATGGGCGACAAGGAGAACAGTGAATAAGTGCTTGGTCATCTCAGTTGTGCAGGACACAGCTGGAGAACCCATTTCTCTTCAGCAGCACCCAGAATACTGAGACAGGACCTCTATGACTAGGAGGGAGCGAGGATATTGGGAAAGAGGCAGATAGGGATTTCAAAAGACAATAAAGGGATTGCATTCAGTAGGAAGTCCACTGAAGGAGCCTCTGTGAGTAGCAGGAACCTCTAATGCCCCAGGTGCTAAACCTAAAACTCCCCTCACTCTGTTGCTTGTTCCTTGTACCCACTTCTGTGCGTGGCACAAAAGCTCCAGCAGACAGAGAGCATGCTCAGAAAACAGGCCACGGTCTATGGGCAAGGAAAAAACCACACACTTGAGCTATAGTGCCACCTTCTGGAAAACAAAAGGTTTTCAGTAGCCTACCTGGTGAGTTGTAAGAATCAGAGAAGACATAAAAGCTTAAGATTCTGCCACAAGAAAGAGCAACAAAGGTGAACCAGGTGTATTGATACAAAGATAGAGACAATTCCAAATGATAACAACATTGGACAGATTACACCATCTGAAGGTAATTAGCAAAGATTTAAGGAGGCATCTGCTACTTCAAATGTGAGAGCAGCAAAGCAAAACTACAAGGAACGTGAAAAATCGAGAAAATATGCCATCCCAAAAAGAAAACAATAATTCCCCAATAACCAAGCTCAAAGGCACAGAATTTTGTGATCTTGCTGATAAAGAATTCAAAATTGCTGTCTTGAAGAAACTCAACAACTTACAAGAAAACTCAGAAAGACAATTCAATAAAATGTCAAAAATACATGATCAAAATGAGATTTTTACCAAAGAGATAGAAATCATAAAAAAGGATCAGACAGAAATTCTGAAGCTGAAGGACTCAATGAATGAAATGAAAAATGCAATAGACAGTATCTGCAGTAAAGTAGAGCAAATGGAAGACAGAATAAGTGGTTTCGATGATAGGAATTTTGAAATAACCCAATTAGAGGTAGAGAAAAAAGAATGAAAAAGAGCAAAGAAAGCCAATTTGATCTATGAGACTCCATAAAAAGACAAATATTAGAATAATTGGTTTTTCAGAAGAAAAAGAGAGGGGGAACGGAGCAGAAAAATTATTTAAAGAAATAATAGCTGGGGACTTCTCAAACTTGGGGAGAGAATTGGATATTCAAATACATGAAACTAATAGATTACCTTATTAACTCAATGCAAAAAGACTTTCTCCAACGCACATTATAATGAAACTGTCAAAAATCAAAGATAAAGAAAGAATCCTAAAAGTAGCTAGGGAAAAAAAGATTGTAACCTACAAAGGAATCCTCATTAGGCTATAGGTGGATTTCTCAGCAGAAACTCTACAGGCCAAGAGACAGTAGAATGACTATTCAAAGTATTCAAAGAAAAACTTGCCAGGCAAGAATACTCTATCTGGCAAAGTTATCCTTTAGATATGAAGAAGAAATAAAGACTTTCCTAGACAAACAAAAGCTGAGGGAGTTCATCACTACTAGACCTGCCTTGCAAGAAATCCTGAAAGGAGCTCTTCAGGCTAAAATGAAAAGACACTAATCAGTGATATGAAAACGTACAAAAGCATGCAACACACTGATAAAGGTAAATTTACAGTCAGACTTGCAAAACTCTGAATCTGTAAGAGGACAGTGTGTTAACTGGTTAACTAGAGTATAAAGGTCAAAGGAAAAGAGTATTAAAATAATTATAGCTACTATAAAGTGTTAAACACAAAATATAAAACTAGGTAAATTATGACATCAAAATATAAAGGGAGAGTGAAAAGGTAAAACTTTTGTATGCAAGCTAAGTTGCCATCAGCTTAAAATGGACTGTTTTATCGATGAATTGTTTTATGTAAACCTCGTGGTAACCACCAAGCAAAAACTTACAGCAGATACACTAGAGGTAAAGATAAGGAAAACAGAGCATATCACCACAGAAAATCACCAATTTACAAAGGTAGGCAGAAACAGAGGGAAAAAAAAACAATGGAAATAAAAAATAACCAGAAAACAATTAACAAGATGACGTTAATAAGTCCATGTATATCAATAATAACTCTAAATACACATGGATTGAATTCACCAATCAAAAGGCACAGAGTGGCCAGATGGTAAAAAAAAAAAAAAAAAAAAAAAAAAAAAAACCAACGCCTAACTATAAGCTGCCCACAAGAGACACACTTCACCTTTAAGGACACGCATAGGTTCAAAACGAAGGGATGAAAAAAAGATATTCCATACAAGTGGAACTCAAAAGACAGCAGGGTAGCTACACCTTTATCAGACAAAATAGACACTAAGCCAAAAACAGCAATAAAAGACAAATAACGTCTTATATAACGATGAAGGGGTCAATTCATCAAAAAGATATAAGAATTGTAAATATATGTGCACTCAACATTGGAGCACCTATTAAGCAAGTAGTAACAGATCTGAAGGGAGAAATAGACAATACAATAATAGTGAGGGACTTTAATATGCCACTTGCAGCAACAGATAGACCATTGAGACAGAAAATCAACAAGGAACAATGAACTTGAACCATACATTAGACCCAATGAACCTAACAGATATTTATAGAACATTCCATCCAACAGAAGCAGAATACACACTTTTCTCAAGTGCACACAGAACATTCTCCAGGATAGAACATATGATGGGACACATGACAAGCATTAGAAAATTTTAAAAGATTAAAATCATACAAAGTATCTTTTTCAACCACAATGGTTTGAAAGTAGAAATAAAAAGAGCAAAGTTGTTAAATCTACAAATATGTGAAAATTAAACAACACACTCCTGAACAACTAATGGGTCAAAGAAGAAATCAAAAGTAAAATTTTAAAAGTCTCAAATAAATGAAAATGGAAACACAACATATCCAAGCCTATGAATGTTGCAAAGGAAGTTTTGAGGGAGACATTTATAAAGCAGTAAATGCATAGATTAAGGAAATAAATATATCTCAAATAAACAATATAACTTTACACTTCAAGAAACTAGAAAAAGAAGGACAGATTAAGCCCAAACTTAGTAGAAAGTAGGAAATAACAAAAATCAGAGTGAAAATAAATGATAAAGAGACAAGAAACAATAGAAAAAAATTAATGAAACTGAGAGGCAATTTTTCAAAAAGGTAAGCAAAATTGACAAAACTTTAGCTAAACAAACTAAGAAAAAAAAGAGTCAAAAAATAAAATCATAAAAGAAAGAAGAGATATTACAACATATACTACAGAAAGGATCATAAAAGTCTACTACAAACAATTATATGTCAAAAAAGTGGGTAATCTAGAAGAAATGGATAAATTGCTAGAAACATACAACCTAGCAAGACTGAATCAGGAAGAAACAGAAAATCTGAACAGACTAATAACAAGTAAAGAGATTGAATCAGTAATCAAAATTCTCCAAACATAGAAAAGTCAAGGACCAAATGGCTTCACTGGTGAATTCTACCAAACATTCAAAGAAGAATTAATGAAAAAGCTTCTCAAACTTTTCCAAAAAATTGAACAGAAGGGAATACTTCCAAACTCATTTTACAAGATCAACTTTGCCATGTTATCAAGATAGATAAGGACTCTACAAGAAAAGAAAACTATGACCAATATCCCTGATGAATAGTGATGCAAAACTTCTCAACAAAATATTAGCAAACCGAATTCAACCATGCATTAAAAGGATTGTACATCATGATCAAGTGGGATTTATCCCTGGGATGTAAAGATGGTTCAACATACACAAATCAATAAACATGATACATCATATTAATAGAATGAAAGATAAAAATCATATGATTATCTCAATAGATGCAGAAAAAGCATTTGACAAAATAGAACATCTCTTCATAATTAAAACCTTCAACAAATTGGATATAGAAGGAATATACTTCAACGTGATAAAGGCCATATACAACAAACCCAGAGCTAACATTATACTCAAAGATGAAAAATCAAAAGCCTTTCTTCTAAAATCAGGAAGGAGATGAGGATAGCCACTCTCACCACTCTCATTCAACATAGTACTGGAAGTCCTAGCTAAAGCAACTAGGCAAGACAGAGAAATAAACTGAAAGGGAAGGAAATCACAATTGGAAGAAGTAAATCCAAATTGGAAAGGAAGAAGTAAAATTGTCAATATTTGCAGATGATATGATCTCATATGTAGAAAATCCTAAAGACTCAACCAAAAAAAACAGTTGGAACTAATCAACAAATTCAGTAAAGTTTCAGGATATAAAATCAGCATGCAGAAATCAGTTGTATTTCTGTACAATAAAAACAAAACATATGAACAAGTGATTAAAAAAATCCCTTAACAATAACACCAAAAATAATAAAATACTTAGGAATAAATTTAACCAAGGAAGTAAAAGATCTGAACAATGAAAACCACAAGACCTTGATGAAAGAAGTTGAAGAATACAGAGATAAATGGTAAGATATCTCATGTTCATGGATCAGAAGAATTAATATGATTAAAATGTCCATACTACCCAAATACATTTATAGATTCAATGAAATCTTTACCATAATTCTAATGGCATTTATCACAGAAATAGAAAATACAATCCTAAAATCTGTACTGAACTACAAAAGGCCCCAAATAGCCAAAGCAATCATGAGAAAGAAATAAAGCCAGAAGCATCACACTTACTGATTTCAAACTATACCACAAAGCTATAGTAATCAAAACAGAATGGAACTGGCATAAAAATAGATACATAGACCAATGGAATGGAACAGAGAGCCCAGAAATAAACATCCACATATACGGTCAACTAACATTTGACAAGGGATCCAAGAACACTCAATGGGGAAAGGACAGTCTCTTCAAAAAACAGTGTTGGGAAAAGTGGATAAACACATGCATAAAACTGAAACTGGACTCCTATCTTACACCACTCGTAAAAATTAACTTGAAATTGATTGAAGACTTAAACCTCAGAAGTGATACAATAAAACTCCTAGAAGAAAACAGTCACTATGGAAAGCAGTATGGAGGCTCTTCAGAATATTAAAAATAGAACTACCATATGATCCAGCAATACCACTTCTGGGTATATGTCTAAAGGAAATGAAAACAGGAGTTCAGAGAGATATCTGTACTCCTATGTTTATTGCGGTATTATTCACGATAGCCAAGATGGAAACAGCAGAAGTGTCCGTCAATGGATGAATGGATAAAGAAGTTGCGGTGTATATATATACAATGGGATATTATTTAGCCATTAAAAAGAGGGTAATCCTGCCATTTGTGACAACAAGGATGGACTTTGAGTGTATGATGGTAAGTGAGATAAGTCAGACAAAGACAGACAAATACTGTATGATAGCACTTACATGTGGAATCTAAAAAAGCTGAAGCTGAATCTAGAAAAACAGAGAATAGAATGGTGGTTACCAGAGGCTACAGTGTGGGGAGAATTGGGGTATGTAGTTTAGGGGTGCAAACTGGGAACTGGTAGATAAATAAGTCCTCGAGAGCTAATGCACGGCACAGTGATTATAGTCAACAGTACTGTAGTATAAACTTGAAAGTTGCTAAGATACTAGATCTTAATTTTTCCCAACACAATGTAATTATGCAACATGATAGAGATGCCAGCTAATTCCGTGGTGGTAACCATATTGCAACATATAAATGTATCAAAATCAACATGTATACCTTAAACTCATGCAATGTTATACCACAATTATGTGTCCATTAAATTTTTTTTAATTTTAAAAATCAAGTTATACAAAATAATATAGAGTAAAACAAATCTCCCTCTCATCCCAAGCCCCCAGTCCCCGATTGAGAAGCTACCAATATTTCAATTTGTTTTGTATCCTAAAAAACCTAAAATATTTACTCTCTGGTTCTTTATACAAAACGTTTTCCTACCCTGCTCCAATCAATAACTTTTGGATGGAAAGGCAGTATTGTGAAATTTAAAGACAGGGTGCCCGGATGGGAATTTGCTTCCTTGTTTTGGGAGGCTTTCACACTTGTCTAGCTTTTAGTGTCCTCATCAATAAAATGAGAACAAAAATACTACCTTCCTCACAGAGCTGTGAGAGTCAAAAGATATAACATGCAAAACTACTGCTTTTAATACATGCAACTTATGATTATTATCGTTGGTATTATTATTGGCTGCTTCACATGAAGATATAAATGCTGAAGGCAGACACAGTCACAAGAATGGGATAAATTTAACTAGCTTGAACAGCTTTGCTAATAAAATGCATCTTGGGGAGAAACATTTCAGTATCAATCAAGCATAGGTGGATGGAAAGTGGGTATCCAGTGTGCCAGAATTAGATCTCAAGTGCACTAAACTTCTTTCTAAAGAGAATTACACCACTCTCCTGCTCACTTCACTCCAAGATTTTCCTGTCAAGTCTCAAGCCAGTGCTTATCTGGACCACTGCAGGGAAGAGTGTAAGATGGAATAAGAGCAGCCTATTTGGCCCTTAGGAAGAGGCAGAACTGAGAAGACTGCAGTCAGGTGCCTGGGGAGAAGAAGCGGCTGCATGAGCGAGATGATGAGTATAGTAGACACAGTTGGTGCCCTGTCCACAGCCTGCTCTCAGCACTCCCTCTCCATCCCTAAGGCTGCTCACAGCCAACATCTACCACTCTGCCTGAGACTTCTTTTCTGGCCATTGGAGCACACGCAACCCATGCACAGGACAAGTCAGAAGTGCCAGTGGGAAAAATGGGAGAGGCCTTGAGTGTGCAGCAACCCGTTCTTCTGTGAACAGTGAGGCACCTAGTCAGGTTTTGAGAGCCTGCCTCCGCCAGTGCTCTACTCCAGCTCACAACACCCACCACCAAACCACTGGGACTCATTTCCCAAAATGTAGAGCAGGGCAGCTGTGCACAACAGGCTGAATTTTCTCATTGGGTAAGTGCTGGAAAGGCCCGGGCTCCAGAGAAGAGCTGAGCATCAGGGAGAGATGAGGAGGCTGGAGCAGAGTGCCCTTATACACTTGGACTTGGGAAAGGAGTCTTCAATGTCCATGGTGCTGTGGAAGGTGGTGAGTGGAAGAGTAAATTGACGTTCGTGGACTCAGGGTGGGCCCTTCCCCTTCCTTTCCTGTGTGTACATGGGGGATGACTCCTTCCTCTCTGCTACATTGCTCAGGGCACCTGACTAACACACACCTCCTGTTTTGGATTTGTAGATTGGACTCTTTGCAGATATGAGGGGTTAGGGAGCGGTCCTTGTGGAGCCCCTCCTGATTCCTCTCTATCCATCATCTTCAGGAATTTTTCCATCTGCTAGTTGGTTACTGCTCTCTCAAAAATTCTAAGTTCCCAGGTTTCCACTAGAAACTCTCAAAAATCCAGAAATTGACTTTCTTCTGTCATCAGTTCGTATGGTCTGTCCTGCTCCAGAAGCTGCCTGGCACACTCCCTGTTCCCATGAGGCTTAGCTAGGTTTTTGCACTTGTTACCAGGAAATTCTCCTGTACCACGACAGGAAATCTGCTTTACTTAAGTTAACTTGAGTGGGTTTTCATTCTTTTCAATCAAAAGTGCTGAGAGACAGCCCACATAGAGGGCACCTCTAGTCCCCTGCGTGCTGTTCCCACACTGACTGCTGCTCCCTGTGGAGTGGAGAGGGGGCATGGCTCTAATACCAAGCAGTTCATCCAACAGATTTAAGCCCTGGATCCATGGCTGCTCCTCCTCACTCCTCTGGGTGTGTGTCTCCTACAGGATGAAAATGTTCCAGCCTTTCCACAGTGCTTTCTCTTTGGGAAATAAATCCTAAGTGGGGTGAATGCTCTGAGGAAGCAGGGACATCCTTCAAAACTAGTCCCTAGGTTGTAGACACCCACTCATTCTTGTTCCCAGCATTTCCCAAATAGTTTGAACGGATTCAATTTTCCTATCTATTCACTTACACCACAGGGCAAGTAGAGATTGTTTCTCCAGGTACTCCTGGGTTTTACTATTCATTGTAGGGAATTTTCAGCTACTGTTACTAGCTCACTTTTTCACAAAGCCAAAGACAAGCCCCCGTCAAAGTAGTTTAAGTGAAAAAAAAAGCCGGTAGATGAATATAAAGATTCGGATCCATCATGGGCCCCTTGTCAGGAATCTCTCCGGGCCTGAGCTGGGGGTGGGAGAGGGGATGCAGAACTCAAGAATGATAAAGAGACCAGAACTTCAGCCTCTCTCACATGGATGCCTCTGCTCTCTCATGTTTCCTTCAGTCTTCTGTCTTTGCAGATAGACTCTCTCTGGTTCTCTACTACATAGCTGAAGATGACGCCCATGACACCTGAGTTTTGTATTATAACTCTAATAACGTGTAAAGAATTGGTCTCTCAAATTCAATAAGAAATGCTTAGGAGAGAGAATTTTATTGGCCCCACTTTGGTCAAGCGTCCACTGCTGATCCAGTCAACTGAGACCAGAGGAGAGAGTCTTGGAATGGTCACATGGTTTGGCCCTTGAGGAGATGTGTCAAAACACACTCTCCCACCCAGTTCATGGCGTATTGTGAGCCTGGGCATGACCTCAGTACAAAGGCAAGCTATGGCCATCCTGACACCACTACTAGGTTATAACCGCAATTAGAACCAGGCTTTTTCTGAGGAGGGAAAACTTCAGAAGTGAAAGAAACTCCCAGTGAATGAAAAAAACTGCCTTTACAGAAGTGCCAGGTAAGATCAGATTGAGCGGGTTTAAAATCAGAGTGTGTGCAGCTATACAATGATTCACAGACGTTTGAATCAACAAATGTTTCAGGTGTCTCCTGCTGAGCCTAATCAAGACTGAGGTGCACAGCTAATGACTCCAGCTCTACCCCCAGCATCAGAACTCAGGAGTAATCTACACATGCAGAGAAGAGGCCTGGGAAAAGGAAGTGTAGGGTAGGTGCCTGGGATTGTAATGATAAAGTAAACCAGACAGGGAACAGTGAACTTTCTGACTCTGTCCAGCCCCGTGGATGGTTTTCAATCAAAGGCATTGGTTCAGAGTATGCCACCCAAAATATGTCACTTTGAAACAGTGATTGTTTTGAGCAGAAGCCAATCTAGATGAAGCAGATACAAGATAAAGTCTCTGGCCTCTGCCTCTCTACCAGGGAGGGCAGAAGCATGCTTAATCACCAGAGGCAACTCTAGATTCTATTCTGCCCAGAGGAATCTGCATAAGAAACCCTACTGAGTAGTACTTATCTTCCATTAGTTTCCACATGTATTTTCCTTCCCATAATTTGCTGCCCTTAAAAGCCAAAACCCTTTTTCCTTTGTCTTGTCACTTCTCCACAAAATCATTGTTCTTGGTTAAAATGCTACGTAAGCCCAAATTCTAAACAGTGCTGAGTTGCCCCTCACTGAGTACTCCCACACTTATGTGTGATGCTATCATTAATACACTTCTGCTTGTTTTTCTCTTGCAAATTCTTTTTTGTCAATCTGATTTGCAGGGCCCCAGCCAGAGAACCTAGGACAGTGGAGGGAAATTGGTTTTTCCTCTCCCACAGAGTTCTGTGAAGAACAGAGCTACAGGTAGAACCTGAAGAAGTTTTTTCACAAAGTAATGAGTGGGGAGGACAGGAATTGCAGATGAGGATGAACCACCAACAATCTGCTTGGTCCCTTAAGCACAGCATGTGATGGAGAATCATGGAGGCCAGTACCTCTCTTGAGGGCTGGCTGCTCTGGGAGAAGGAGGACATGACATCACTGACAGATTTCCTGGGGTTCTCAGGGAGGTCCCTGCAGGAAAGACAGCACTGAGACCCCTGGAGCAGCACTGAGGGAAGCAACAAGGAAACGGGAGGAGAAGAACAGCACCGGATGCCCAGAGACAGGCTGGTGAGCATGTGTGGGACACCTGGGCTCCAGCCTCTGAATGGAGAGACTCTGAAAGGATCCGAGTGGGAAATCTAGTCAAGTCATAAACCTTTACTTGTAATCAACACATTGTGGTTTGTAATCCTCATTGGCTGAGTTATTCTTTCCTTCATAAGAGAGCTCAAATAGCGTAGATGCAAGTTAAGAGTCTGAACAGTTGAGGGGAAAGTGGGACAAAGATCCCGTGTGTTGTGTTCATCAAACCATCCTTTGGTCTTTTGGACACATCGCATTACATTGCAGATTGCAAGGTTATACCCTGCAAGATTACCTTTATTGAAATTTGATGGAGTCAAGTGACAGTAGAATGTGGGCCGAAATGATGCATAAGACTTCAAGTTCTGGCCATAAAAGCCCCTGTGAGAGTCTCCATGCTTTCCTCCCCTTCTGTGGAGACCTTGGAGATTTTGTGAGATGGTGACATAAAGACTTGGAAGGAGCTTGGGTACCTGAATAATCACAACAACCTCGCTGAACTGTGAAACGAGTTAGCAATCATTTTTTATTGTTTTAATTCACTGATATTTCAGAGATTTTTGTTACAGCAGCTAGCCCACTCAGCTAATACATCATTTAGGGCCACCCCACTCTTCCTACCCTTTTCAGCTTTGGAAGTTTGTCCCTCTCCCTTCAGCTACTGCCTCCAGAGCACCCAGCATTAACAGCATCACAGTCTCCCACAGACGCTGCCTTTTTAGGTGGCAACCAACATAACTCTTAACTAGAGACTGAAAAGGGAGAAGGTATGCTTGGACCTACCTATGCCCACCATTCTTCTCCCCAGTTTGATTTTAAAGAATATCCCGGTGGCATCTTGCAATGAGTGAAAGAAAAGGAAATGAGGCCTGAAAACAGAACTAATCTGAGACTTCTTGGAGGGAACCCATATTCAGGTCACAGTAAACTTCAAGATTATGTTCGTTGAAATATATGCCAAATCAGCCTTATCTGCCACAGCAGGGAAGAAGCTGGACCCTTCCTTTAGAACTTGTTGCAAAAAGATGTCTTGTTGCAGCATGTCACTTGCAGAGTAGATTTGTGACTACGGCGCATAAAAGGAAAACATAGGTTTCTACAACCCTGGTATCCAAATGAAAAGGTGGAACCTGGAGAGAGGCAGAGAAGAAGACAAGTGAGATCCCAGAAGGACACACTGTAGATCCATGGGTGTGGGGTCTCGTATATCCAGGGACCCCACACTCAATAAATATTGCTGAATGAAGCAATGAATCAAAGCACCAACTAGTTAATCAAGAATGAGGAGAAAATGGCACACTCCTTCAAGAACTCATGCTCTTGAGTAGGGATGACTATCTTCCTCCTGGGATTGAGATACTTGAGGTAGGGCCTCCTTGTGGGCTTCCCTAGGAGAGCTCTGGGAGCTCCATATATTAGGGTTCAGTGCACCTCCCCACACAAGAGAGGGCAGAGGGGAGGAATAGAAATTGCCCTACTCACCCTCCCCAACCCCTCTGTTCTGATTTCTGACCCAAGTTCCCAAAATCTCCACCACACTCACATCTACTCTGGGGAATTTGAGCAGCCCAATTCCAGTCACCCTCAGGAGCTAAACAGAAAATTGCTTTTTCTCCTTTTATAGGTCATCGGCCCAATTGATGGGCAGTGGCAGCCCAGCACCTGAACCAGCTGATATTGCTTCACTAGTTTGGTAAAAAAGTAAAAAGAACTCCCAGCCTATGTGCTTCTACTCCTGGGGATTCTGAGGGGCCACCTTCCAGATCCAATAGCCACATGACTTGTCATTGGGGCCCAGGCTCCCAGGTGGTCCCATAGGTGGTTCATACCACCCTCCACCTTGAATACAAGCTACCAACCCAACCCTTAGGCAAAGGTCACCCAAGGAGAATTCTCAGGACCCACCTACCTTCATAGACTTTCCCAAGATAGCACTGCTGGTATTTTTTAGTCTTGCAGATTGTTCCTCCGCATTCACAGTACCCACTGGCATTGACTCGATTACAATGAAAGCAGTAAAGAGCTGGAAAGTAAAACCACCAGAATGAGGCTCTTCTGGCACAGCTTCCCCACTGGTCAGGGGAGGAAGTGCACACTATGGCCAGACTCAGGCTGGACAATGATCAGTTGCCACCACCTGCTGTATGTGCTCAAATCCTGGTGTGATGTCTCTGTGCTTGGCTTATACCTGGGAGGAGGTCTGTGTGCCTCCTAGTGCAGGGTCTGTGCCCAAGAACAGACAGGATTTCCC
>NC_060280.1:74186884-74198653 GCF_021613505.1 Equus quagga | reverse complement strand
TCTCTACGGAGCAGAGATGTTTCTCCCTCCTTTCAGGAAGGGATGAGGACAGCTGTCTCCCTGATAAATATAAATGGCCAAAAATCCATTTTCTCCAAATTTACCTATAAAATGTCCAGCCACTTTGGTAGGCAAGTTTCCATTTCTCTCTTATTGCATCGCCCAAGAGGAAAGATTGGGGCAAGTGGGGACAACACACTTATTACTTACTGTGAGACAATTAATAAAAAATATTTCTGGTGTAGAAGACATTGTGTGCACATTAGGGATAAAATTAACAAAGAGAAATGTCAAAATCCCAATATATAATTGTTTCATTAGAAGTGAAGCATTGCTTTGCTGTGTAAATGCAGTATACCAAACGCTGGAAGCTGGCGGAAAGGCATATATTCTGGATGCAGTGATACTTTACTAACTCTGAAAACAGTTAAAACCCCATATTTTAAAGAACAACAACAAAAATCTTGGGCTTCACTGCAGTGGAACTGAATCATCACAAAATTTAAGTAAAAAGTACTCCCTTAGCGTTATTAAGAGTGTGCGTTGGGAAAATTCCTGTTGATGTGCACTCACTAGCATTTTGAGAGTCCCGGAATCACAGAGCAGGGAGCAGACTTTGCCCTTTCCCTCATCCTCAGGCCTCGGCTAACTTACCCACCAGGCACAACAGCCACAGCACTTGGGATTCACAACCCACAAAAACGTTTTAAATCCTTTTCAAATCAGAAGAAAATAAAGTACCTTTTAGGTCAAAGATAATATTTTCATATATAATATTAATGTATTCATCTTACTCCAATGTAGTCATAAAATAGAAATGTAATCCATTTTGAGGAGGAGAAGGCCCAGAATGGCAAAATCTCCTGGGACTTGGAAAAGTTGTAATGCAGCCCTGCTTCAACAGCATCTATTCAATTTTTCGGGTATGTTCTAGAATGAAAGTCTGCACCTAGGTAACATTCTCCTCCTAGGGCTGGAAAACGGGGGTCTAGCAAGCCCCATCCACTAGGATCCCTTGAGAAGGACCCCAGCTGAGGCAAAGGGAGGACTCGACACCACCTGTGAGCAGAGCAGATGCAAGTTGGCAAAAGCAGGAAGGAACACACAGACACATGGCACCCAGCCTTCCAGCCCCAATTCTGGCACAGTACACTCTAGGTTCCATGTGGATTCCTTCGGGAGGGAGGCAAGGGAGATATGCCTATATTGGTAAATACACATATTTTGAATACATTTGTAAAATATATTTCCTCTTCAGGAAAGCCATGGAGCTTGGACTTTTGGTGCTTGTGGTTGACAGAAGGCTGGTCCTCAAAGACGTCCAAGTGCTCATCCCTGGAACCTGTGAATGACCTTAAATGGCAAAGAGGCAATTTGCAGATGTGATGCAGGATCCTGAGTTGGGGAGAGTAGATTGGACCATCTGGTGGGTCCAATGTGTTCACAAGGGTCCTTATAAGAGGGAGAAAGAAGATCAGGGTCTGTAGCAGGAGATGTGATGCTGGAAGTAGGAGGTTGAAGGGATGTGAAGAAGGGGCCACAAGCCAAGGAATGCCAGCGGCCTCCTGAAGTTGAAAGAAGCGGGGAAATGACCCTCCCTTGGAAACTCCAGAAAAATTCAGCCCTACTAACATCTTGATTATATCCCCATAGGACTTATTTCAGACTTCTGAACACAAGAATAGTAAGACAATGAATCTGTGTTGTTAAACCACCAAGTTTGTGGTGACTTTTTATAGTAGCAACAGGAAAATAACAGTACTTTTCAGCCTTACACTAAATCTGGGATCATACTTTATTCTTTCCCCAGACTTCAGGGAAAGCTTGCAAACGTTCCATTCCTTCTGCCCTTCTTTTCCCAGCCAATGATCACAAAATACCCTAAAGGAGAGAAGTTATTCTACAAAGCTGTTCTTACTTTCCATGTGGCCGAGGGCCTCAGAAAGCCTAGATTACCTCTCAGTAATGCTGACTATTTTCAACAGAACATCGTCCCCAGGCCAGCCACTGCCCCAAGAGCTTTAAAGCATTTTCATGTGACCCTCCTAACTTTCCATGTGGTAGGTACTCCCCTCTTGTGACTACCAACACCGTGGGTAAGCAATCCGCCCAGGGTCACAGAGCTAGCAGCTCTCATTCCACACCAGGGCTCCAGATCTCTGTATCACATCAGCTGGTGGCCCCCTGCCTTGACACAGTCCAAGAAGACTCTGTCCTCCTTCAGGAATGCACAGTCCCTGAGACATGTACTATCTTAGCAGAAACTGTTTTTCTGTGACCCCTACACCCACACCCACACCCAGCACTACAACAAATTTCCCCGATCTGTCTTCTGTTAGAATTGGAACTTTGGTATGTCTTGGTTTTCTGAGAGGTCTTTCTTGGGGTTCTATTCTGATCTCCATAAGCATAGTGGCTAAGAAGAACTATTTTATCAAATGGTTCTTCTGAAGCTCCTGACTATAAATTCTGAAGAGCTCAGACAGGAAGACAGAGTGGGTCCAGCTGCTTAGCTCAGCCCTAAGAGATTCATTCCCTAGGAGCTTCTCCCTGAGTCTCTCTACAGAGGATCTTGTCCAGAGGACCCTTCTGGCCTCCAGTTCATAGGGCTTCCTTCCCTGGGTCGTGAAAGAGCTGTAATCACCTGCTAATCACCCCAGAGGTGAGGGAGACATTCCCACCCTAGGGTTATGAATATGGCCAACTATGCAACCTGGGACAGTGGGTGAGATTAAGAGCAGATTATCTGCAATGTATTCTCACAGCTAGGGGCAAGAATATAGCACATGCCATACAGGGTCATAGAGGGTCGCACGTGAGAAGAGAATGAAAAAGCAGGGGCTGTGGGACGCAGGCCCTGCACTATGAGAAAGGTAGGTGAGCCCTGCTTCTCAAGGGAGGATGAGATGGCTCCTTTGAATCACTCCATGGCCTGCCAGGGACCTGAGATGTGCTCCTCAAGAGGCACAGGAAGTGCACCTAGAGCACATAATGAGGAGGCTTGGAGGGCTAGGGAAATATCTCCCCAGGAACAGAGGGAGAAGGCAGCTTATGGTTAGGATATTTGAGACCCTCCAGGGATCACCAGCTGTCATGGAGCATAGAATAGCAAACCTTCATGTTAGGACTTAGCCCATGGGGGGATTGACACCTGAACCTCTGGACCTCACAGAGCCGGCTACTGACACAGTGATGTCCAAAGTGTCCATGGACAGGAGATGGGGATACGGGTGGATAATATTTTATATTCTGAAAAAACAATCAAGGCTACTTGCTTTCCTAATACAAGCTACAGTACGTAAAACATGACAGAACTTGACTGTGAGGATTCAGAGAAAGAAGACGACTAGAGATTTTCATGGGTATGTTGAGCCTGAAGAGGGAAGGTGGACACTGCACTCCCCTAGGCAGCTTGCTATCTTCGTGGTATTTGGGAGTAGGGGGTCAGCTATGTGAAATATTTGTGATTAGCCAAATGGGTCTGACATTCTTAAAAGATTGAGAAGATGTGATACAAGGCCTGTGGCTGCCACTGGTAGGAAGTGCAGGTCCTGGGGGTGGGGATGGGGTGCGCAGGGACAGTGCTGCTCTTCCCAGGCTCACGGGGTGGGGGTAACCTAGAGATGGCAATGGAACCTGGTAGACAGCAACCTGTTCATCCAATTTCTGCAGAAACACACAGTTATGAGCTGAACTGGGTCCGTCAAAATTCTTATAACCCCAAGTAACACAGACATGAATCTATTAAAATATGGGGCTTTTAGGAGGTGATTAAGTTAAAAAGAGGCCATTGGGGTGGGCCCTACTTCGCTCCAAATGGTGCCCTTGTAAGAAAAGGAAACTTGGACACACAGACACCAGATAGCCTGCCCTTTCAGAAAGGGCCATGTGAGGACACAGCAAGAAGTCAGCCATCTGCAAGCCTAGGAGAGACACCTCAGGAGAAACCAGTCCTACCAACAACTTGATCTTGGGTTTTAGCCTCCAGAGCTGTGAGGAAATTCCTTCCTATGGCAAAGGCCCCCGTCTGTGGCATCTGGTAATGGCAGCCCTAGCAAACTCATGCAGTATCCACATTGACATTCAATAAGGCGTCAAGCAAACATCCCACAAGTCTCTCTCATCTCCAGCTCTGTCCGGACCACCATGAAGCTTCGCCTCTAAGCTTCCCCACATGGAAGATCCTTGTCTCCATACTTGGCCAGGAAAACTGCAGTTCTTCCTGAGGACCCAGCACCAATGTCCCCTCCCGGTTTTCCCAGAAGGTGTCATTTTCTCTACCCCTCGTCCCCATTATGCTGTGCTAATCTGTCACAGCACTGACCCACACTGCAGTCGACTTGTCCTGTTCACGGCCCTCACTCAGCCCTTAGAGCCCTTACAGACAGTGCCATGTGCTGATCTCTCCACAGACCAGCAGCAGCCGGTGTCCACCTCAGAACAGGCCTCAGTGAGTGTTGACTACTGCCCAGGGTGGGCAAGTTCTGAGCCAAAGCTTGGGAGAAGAAAAGACATCAAGGGACTAAAGAAGAGTCTTTCTGGATGTAAAACGATGTGAACAACCCAAATGTCTGGGCCTTAGCAGTTATTGTGGTAATTCAGATCATGTTGCCCTTGGCCAATGTCCCCAGCTTGCACAGGAGATGGGCCTTGTGGACTGACCCTTCACAGGGAGGGGTGGCGTCCCATGTATCCAGCCAGATGCTGTCTGTGCTGACACCCTCGCTCACCTCCAGGCTCCCCACCTCCAGCACCACTCAGCCCCTCCATTCTCGCCTCTGCAGGACCTCAGCCCTCGCTGGTGGGGCTCAGCTGGAGGCCGCCTGCTCCACTCCGCATGGACAGCTCTCAGCAAACTGCTCCTCACTGCCAACTGTGCCAAGGGAATGTCTGGGCATGCTATTTCCCCTAAAACCTTTAGTACTAATGCCCCTGTCTCATTGCTCCTGTAAAAGGGTGGTCATAGCTTTCTTCTATGTGTTTCTTTTCTATATTGATGAAACTTGCAGGTTTTACACTGTTTTTGAAATAAAAGGAAGATAAATTGTCTCACAGTTTACTTAAAACTACAAGAAAGTCATTTGATGGTAAGTTCAGGAGGTAGGGGATGAGGCTGGGAAGAGAGAAATATTTTCTCTCAGCTTTCCCACATTTTTTTCTCCCCATAGGAGGGAAAAAAAGACCTCTGTGACCTCTACTCTAATCCTTAAAAGGTGACCAGCATAGTGTTTCCCACTGTCCCTTTGTTTCATGTGAGTCTCACTCACCTCTGTCTCCCTACCAAGGTGATGTCATAGGGGATTGAACCACCTGGTGACTTCAAGTTCCTTCGAGAAACAGTCACAGAGATTTCAGAAACCAGCACTTACGGAACTTCTGTGTGTCAACGAAACATGAACGATCCAGTTATAAGAACTCAATAGGAATAATCTCCTTGTTCTTCAAACTGCCCTCTGTGGGAGACATATGGCAGCTCCCCTCTTCTCATTTCATTGGGAAGGGCCCAGTTCTCGCTGCCTCTGGGGATTCTCAAAGGTTTTCCCCCTGTTGTCTTATTACACACCACATCTAGCTCATCAGCCCCTGCTCAGTTCTGTGTCATTTCCTGTGTTGAGATCCGTGAAAGAAGCAGCGTGGATTTGCATTCGGGACTCAGGTTCTAGAGGAGACGTGCCCAGGTCCAATCCTGTTGCTGCCCCCACTCGTGGTGTGACTTTGGACAAATGCCTCACCCCCTCTGCCTCAAGTGTAGCAGGGGCTTGACAAAACCTACCCGGTGGACATTATATGAGATGGTGCCTGCCACACACACGTGCTGGTCAAATGTCAGCAACTGTGTGCTGACGTTACGTGGAATGTCTTTACCAAGGGAAAGGGCCATCCATTCCAAGTATTAGTCTTCAGCAGCACTAAACACACACACGCAAAAATAAGTAAATAAATAGAAATGGAGAGCAGTTTCAAATGTTAGCTGAAAAAACAAAGCATTGGAGGAAGGACCATACAGACGATAGCTCTTCCGCCACCACCACGTGTGCGGCTGCCCAACTCTCATCTGTGACAACGAGAGAGCTTGTCTTGGGGTCTCATCTAGGAAGCCCTCAGGAGATCTGGAACAGCTGTGCATCCTCACTCCCAGGAGCTGTGTGGGTCTGCAGCTCAGCCTCCTCAGGTTTGAGCTGTGAGGGAGTCTATTCTCTGCTCCATCCTGAAGGCAGCAGGCGACCTTCCTCTCAACCTCCTCCTCCTCCTCCCGTGTTCACCGCAGTGACCTGAGAAGTCATGGTTGGGGACAGGTGGAGGAGGCTTAGCTCTCACGCAGTCACAACAAACTGAAGCAAGACTGCGCCCTGCACGCAGCCTCTGCAGCTGAAGGCACAGGTTCCGCCAGGCCCGTTGATCAGCAGCACCTGTGGCACTGCGCTGGGCAGACCATCTGCTCACATCACTTTTCAGAGGATCTTCCTCCTTCCTGTGGGGGGCTGTTTGGGCATTTTGACCTGGAAGGCCCAGCTCTCAGGTTGCTGGGAGACTTCCTCTCGGCCCCCTTCACCTCTCTGCTTCAGAGAACTGTCAGTTCTGCATCTTCTTTGTAGAGAAGCGCTGCTTGGTTCAAAATCTCCCTCTGCAGTCCTGGTGTGTACTTCCTAAGGAAACAGCCATTCTGTGACATCAGTCCTCTAGCAGGAGCTGCCTGGATGAGCATCTGGTGTTCATGGGACTCTGTTTCTTCAAGTGGAGCCAGTTGGGAAGCACAGACTAGTCCAGGCGCCTCTGCCCTGGTCCTGCTCTCCCCTCCCCAGGAAGCCCCCTGTCTATTCTGCATCCGTGCATGTGGGTGTAGGCAGCACTTACTTTCTCTCTCGTGGTCACTCTTGGCTTCAGGTTCTACCTTCCCCTGGACTCGTGACCTCACAGCTTCTTACCTTCCACAGCTTCCCTCACACCTGTGCTCATACCCAACTCGCAGGAACCTACCCCCTTTCCTGAATTCATCTTCTCCTCCAAAACAACAGACGGCGTTTGTGTGCACAGGGGTTTTGAGTATCTGGGGGTTTAATGGGGGTTTTATGCCACCAGGTTTTTGACCACTGTCTTAGTTAGCTCAGGCTGTTGTGACAAAATGCCTTAGACTGGGAGGCTTAACCAACAGAAATTTATTGCTCTCATTTCTGGAGGCTGGAAGGCCAAGATCACGATGCCAGCACTCTTGGTTCCTGTGAGGGACCTTTTCCAGGTTGTAGATTCTCCTTGTGTCCCAACATGGCAGACAGAGGGGGAGCTCTGGTGTCTCTTCCTCTTCTTAGAGGGCACTAATCCCATCCTGCACACACACCCAGATCCCTTTCTTTGTCACTGAAGCTTTACTATGTGCCAGGCACTGTGCTGAGAATTTTATAAGCATTGTTTCAGTGAACTCTTATAATAAGCCTATGGAGTGAGTGCTCTAAGACTCTATTATAAGAACAGAAACTGAGGCCTAGAAAAGCTAAGTGGTTTCTCTGGTCATACAGTCTGTAAATGCTAGAGCTCATATTCACCCCAAAGTCAGGCTATCTCCAGAGCCTTGAGCTTAATCATTGCACTATTGTGCTGCCAATTTTATCTCCCAACCCACACTTGTGAACAAAGAGGACTTGCTCCTGGTTGGTACTGGAAGTTATGGACTCAAAAAGTCTCAAGGCTTATTAATCTTTCTCCGTGGAAAGTTAAAATAGATAGAGGATTAAGAAAGATCTTCTAGATGATAAATGGTCTTCTACTCACCCTTAACCAAGCCCTGAAAAACAATAAAAACCAGTAAAGAAGCTGCAATGCCCTTAATTGTGGGTTGTGTCTTATTCTCCTCTGGAAAATCCACCAAGTCTTTTAAGTATATTCCACTGATAACCCCTGTATCCTTAAACCACTCTGGAGATAACTTCTGGTGCTCAGGCCTCCTGACAGCCTCATCAGGGTAAAAGAGAGAGAGGTGCTATTGACCCTACCCTCATCTTGTACAAACCCCACGAACATATAGCTAAGGTCTCACATCTTCCTAGTTTCTTTCCCATACTTTTTCTGGTCACACTTTGCCATGTCAGCCTTGGGGCACCAAACCACTAGAAATTCCAGTGCATAGGAAGACTTCTAGGGAAATTCTTTGTGTGTCCCTTGTGAGAAACTGCAGTACAACATTCGCAGAAGCATCTGGTCATAATGAGGTTGTTTAGAAATACCAGGACCTGGAAGAAGAGCCTAAGGAGAGGACCTCAGGGCTTCAAGGCAATCAGTGCAGATGGCCAAGGCGAGCTGAACTGATGAACTACCCATCCACCTCCTATCCCAGCTGCTCAGTCCACCATGACGCAGCAAGGAAAGAAAACAGGACAAGAGCAGCTCTCTGGCTCCACTGCCCCTTGTGCATGCCCTTCTCCCCACCTTCTTCCCTTCACGTTCACCAGGGAAAATGGTAACTGGGAGACTCTCTAGACTAGTGGCTGCTCTAAAAGTCCCCTATCTTCTGCTTTGTAAACATCAGAGTCTCATTCTGCATCACTTCATCCTTTGCCTTTTTAGGAAATGCTCTCTTCTATTGTACCTACAAATTAAACCTTCTGGGAAGGGCATTGGGAAGACAATCTATGTCTCTGTATAGACTGATATATTCACTGATCCTTCATACATACTGCTTTCCCTCACTCAGTGCCTTTCCGACCCTCAGCTGGAGCTTCTTTTCCCATGATTCTTAGCTGCTGAAATGGTTTAGGGTTCTGGTTTGGGTTTTAATGAGACAGTACCTTTTCCTTTAACTCTCATATCAGCTTTCCCCTGGGCCAGTGGAAGAGATAAAGTCTACCTTCTCTGTTCCCTGCTCCACAGGATGGCATCAAATTCACTCTGTACATGGTTCTCAGGAAGACGCTAATTTGACCCCTCCTCCTCTCCCTCTGTCAATGCAAGCTCCCGGGAGAGTGCCGGAGACATGACACACCCTCCAAACCCACAGACCTCCCATGGAGCTGATCCATGGTTTCTTGGGGCCACACCCTTAGTTTTTCTCTCAACTCCCACAACATATACACATAGTCAACGCTGAGAAGATCACAACTTCATTACCTGTATCCTGCTTTGCTAACTGTTAATTTTCCAAAAGTCAATGTCATCTTTGGTAATGAGAAAAGCTTTATCCAGAAAACCTCCAGCTCTGTGCACTTGGTGTTTACCTCTGTAAGCTTTAGTTTCCTCATCAGTACAGAGCAGGTTCACCAGATGACGTCTAAGGCCCCTTCTCCTCCAGTCATTTCAGATGCTGACACAGATTTTGAACTCTTGAGGTTCTACCCGTCCTTCATCTCTTTGTCCCACACGGCACCAGGAGCACTCTAAGACAGGGATCTGCACCTGTGGCCTCAAGGACAAGTCCAGCTCCCTGCCTGCTTTTGGATGCTCCATGACCTAAGGATGGCTTTATGTTTTGTTGTTTTTTTTAACTTTTTATTAAGATTATGATAGTTTACAACCTTGTGAAATTTCAGTTGTACATTATTGTCAGTCATGTTGTAGGTATACCACCTCACCCTTTGTGCCCTCCCCCCATCCCCCATTTCCCCTGGTAACCACCAATCAGTTCTCTTTGTCTATATGTTTAACTTCCACTATGAGTGGAGTCATACAGAGTTCATCTTTCTCTATCTGGCTTATTTCACTTAACATAATACCCTCAAGGTCCATCCATGTTGTTGTGAATGGGACGATTTTATCCTTTTTTGTGGCTGAGTAGTATTCCATTGTATATATATACCACATCTTCTTTATCCAATCATCAGTTGATGGGCACTTAGGTTGCTTCCACGTCTTGGCTATTGTAAATAATGCTGCGATGAACATAGGGGTGCATGAGACTGCTGGAATTGCTGATTTCAGGTTCTTAGGATAGATACCCAGTAGTGGGATGGCTGGGTCATATGGTATTTCTATTTTTAATTTTTTGAGAAATCTCCATACTATTTTCCATAGTGGCTGCATCAGTTTGCATTCCCACCAACAGTGTATGAGCGTTCCTTTTTCTCCACAACCTCTCTAACATTTGTCACTTTTTGTTTTGGTTATTTTTGCCATTCTAACAGGTATAAGGTGATATCTTAGTGTAGTTTTGATTTGCATTTCCCTGATGATTAGTGATGATGAGCATCTTTTCATGTGTCTATTGGCCATCCATATATCTTCTTTGGAGAAATGTCTGTTCATGTCCCCTACCCATCTTTTGATTGGGTTGTTTGATTTTTCTGTTGTTGAGCTGGGTGAGTTCTTTATATATTATGGAGATTAACACTTTGTCAGATATACAACTTGTAAATATTTTTCCAACCAGTGGGTTGCTTTTTTGTTGCCTTGAAGAAGGTCTTTAGTCTAATGAAGTCCCATTTGTTTATTCTTTCTATTGTTTTTCTTGTCTGAGGAGTTATGGTGTCTGAAAAGATCCTTTTGATACTGATGTCAAAGAGTGTACTGCCTATATTGTTTTCTAGAAGACTTATTGTTTCAGGTCTAATCTTAGGGTCTTTGATCCATTTTGAGTTTATTTTTGTGAATGGTGAAAAAGAATGGTCAATTTTCATTCTTTTACATGTGGCTGTCCAGTTTTCCCAGCACCATTTGTTGAAGAGACTTTTTTTTTCTCCATTGTATGCCCTCAGCTCCTTTGTCGAAGGTTAGCTGTCCATAGATGTGTGGTTTTATTTCTGGGCTTTCAATTCTGTTCCATTGATCTGTACACTGGTTTTTGTACCAGTACCATGCTGTTTTGATTACTGTAGCTTTGTAGTATGCTTTGAAGTCAGGGATTGTGATGCCTGCAGCTTTGTTCTTCTTTCTCAGGATTGCTTTAGCAATTCGGGGTCTTTTGCTGCCCCATATGAATTTTAGGATTCTTTGTTCAATTTCTGTAAAGAATGTCACTGAGCTTCTGATTGGGATAGCGTTGAATCTGTAGATTGCTTTAGGTAGTATGGACATTTTAACTATGTTTATTCTTCCAATCCATGTGCATGGAATGTCTTTCCATCTCTTTATGTCGTCATCAATTTCTTCCAGGAAAGTCCTGTAGTTTTTGTTGTATAGGTCTTTCACTTCCTTGGTTAAATTTACCCCAAGGTATTTTATTCTTTTTGTTGAGACTGTGAATAGGATTGTGTTCTTGAGTTCTTTTTCTGTTAGTTCGTTGTTAGAGTATAGAAATGCTACTAATTTATGTATGTTGATTTTATACCCTGCAACTTTGCTGTAGTTATTGATTATTTCTAATAGTTTTCCAATGGATTTTTGGGGGGGTTCTATATATAAGATCATGTCGTCTGCAAACATTGAGAGTTGCACTTCTTCATTGCCTACTTGGATTCCTTCTATTTCTTTTTTCCTGCCGAATTGCTCTGGCCAAAACCTCCAGTACTATTTTGAATAAGAGTGGTGAGAGTGGACACCCTTGTCTTGTTCCTGTTCTCAGAGGGATGGCTTTCAGTTTTTGCCCATTGAGTATGATGTTGGCTGTGGGTTTGTCATATATGGCCTTTGTTATGTTGAGGTACTTTCCTTCTATACCCATTTTATTGAGAGTTTTTTTTAATCATAAATGGATGTTAGATCTTATCAAATGTTTTCTCTGCATCTATTGAGATGATCATGTGGTTTTTGTTTCTCATTTTGTTAATGTAGTGTATCACATTGATTGACTTGCGGATGTTGAACCATCCCTGTGTCCCTGGTATAAATCCCACTTGATCATGGTGT